>NW_025549201.1:22500-60000 GCF_905237065.1 Salmo salar | reverse complement strand
TTCTGAAAGAGCTGCAAAATCTGGACCCCTACAAATCAGTCGGGCTAGACAATCTGGACCCTCTCTTTTTCTAAAATGATCTGACAAAATTGTTGCAATCTTATTACTAGCCTGTTCAACCTCTCTTTTGTATGCATGCTCTTCAACCGATCGCTGCCCGCACGTCCAGCATCACTACTCTGGACGGTTCTGACTTAGACTATGTGGACAACTACAAATACCTAGGTGTCTGGTTAGACTGTAAACTCTCCTTCCAGACTCACATCAAACATCTCCAATCCAAAGTTAAATCTAGAATCGGCTTCCTATTTCGCAAACAAAGCATCCTTCACTCATGCTGCCAAACATACCCTCGTAAAACTGACCATCCTACCGATCCTCAACTTCGGCGATGTCATTTACAAAATAGCCTCCAACACTCTACTCAGCAAATTGGATGCAGTCTATCACAGTGCCATCCGTTTTGTCACCAAAGCCCCATATTCCACCCACCACTGCGACCTGTATGCTCTCGTTGGTTGGCCCTCGCTTCATACTCGTCGCCAAACCCACTGGCTCCAGGTCATCAACAAGTCTTTGCTAGGTAAAGCCCCGCCTTATCTCCGCTCACTGGTCACCATAGCAACACCCACTCGTAGCACGCGCTCCAGCAGGTATATCTCTCTGGTCACCCCCAAAAGTCAATTCCTCCTTTGGCCGCCTCTCCTTCCAGTTCTCTGCTGCCAATGACTGGAACGAACTGCAAAAATCTCTGAAGCTGGAGACTCATATCTCCCTCACTAGCTTTAAGCACCAGTTGTCAGAGCAGCTCACAGATCACTGCACCTGTACATAGCCCATCTGTAAACAGCCCATCCAACTACCTCATCCCCATACTGTATTTATTTATCTTGCTCCTTTGCACCCCAGTATCTCTACTTGCACATTCATCTTCTGCACATCTACCATTCCAGTGTTTTAATTGCTATATTGTAATTACTTCGCCACCATGGCCTATTTATTGCCTTACCTCCCTTATCCTACCTCATTTGCACACCATGTATATTGACTTTTCTACTGTATGTTTGTTTTACTCCATGTGTAACTCTGTGTTGTTGTTTGTGTCGAATCTGCATTGCTTTATCTTGGCCAGGTCGCAGTTGTAAATGAGAACTTGTTCTCAACTCGTCTACCTGGTTAAATAAAGGACTTGTTCTCAACTGGCCTACCTGGTTAAATAAAGGACTTGTTCTCAACTAGCCTACCTGGTTAAATAAAGGACTTGTTCTCAACTAGCCTACCTGGTTAAATAAAGGACTTGTTCTCAACTGGCCTACCTGGTTAAATAAAGGACTTGTTCTCAACTAGCCTACCTGGTTAAATAAAGGACTTGTTCTCAACTGGCCAACCTGGTTAAATAAAGGACTTGTTCTCAACTAGCCTACCTGGTTAAATAAAGGACTTGTTCTCAACAAGCCTACCTGGTTAAATAAAGGACTTGTTCTCAACTGGCCTATCTGGTTAAATAAAGGACTTAAATATTAAATATGTTAAATATATATTTTTTTTTAAATAAATGTAGCTAACACAACGTGCCATTGGAACACAGGAGTGATGGTTGCTGATAATGGGCCTCTATAAGCATATGTAGATATTCCATTAAAAATCAGCCGTTTCCAGCTACAATAGTCATTTACAACATTAACAATGTCTACACTGTATTTCTGATCAATTTGATGTTATTTTAATGGACAAAAAAAAGTGATTTTCTTTAAAACAAGGACATTTCTAAGTGACCCCAAACTTTTGAACGATATATATATATATATATATATTTACACACACATACACATATACACACACAAAGACATCCACTATATATACAAAAGTATGTGGACACCCCTTCAAATTAGTGGATTAGGCTAGTTCAGCCACAAGTGTTGCTGACAGGTGTATAAAATCGAGCACACGGCCATGCAATCTCCATAGACAAACATTGGCAGTAGAATGGCCCCGTACTGAAGAGCTCAGTGACTTTCAACGCGGCACCGCTCATAGGATGTCACCTTTCCAACAAGTCAGTTTGTAAACGTTATGCCCTGCTAGAGTTGTCCCCCTAGTGAACTGTGAGTGCTGTTATTGTGAAATGGGAAAGTCTAGGAGCAACAACGGCTCAGCTGTGAAGTGGTAGGCCACTCAAGCTCCCAGAACAGTGTAATCTAGGAAGCCAGTATCACTACTCACCAGCATACCTCGACGTCTAAAACCCATCATACACATGCGACATTTAAACATGAAGCTCTCCAAGTCTGTGGTGGGAACCTTCTGCTTCAGGGCCTTGGAGCGATGGATACGGTCAGCCTTCTTAGCCTCACGCTCTGGGTTGTGCATCCGCTGCATGTGCTCTCTCAGTTTATCCTTACGCTGAAGGGGAGGGAGGGGGAGAGAGGAGAGGAGAGGAGAGAGATGAGAGGAGATGGGAGGGGGAGAGAGGAGAGGAGAGGAGAGAGATGAGAGGAGATGGGGAGAGGCATGAGAGGAGATGGGAGAGGGATGAGAGGAGATGGGGAGAGGGGAGAGGAGAGGGATGAGAGGAGATGGGGAGAGAGGAGAGGAGAGGAGAGAGATGAGAGGAGATGGGGAGAGGCATGAGAGGAGATGGGAGAGGGATGAGAGGAGATGGGGAGAGGGAGAGGAGAGGGATGAGAGGAGATGGGAGAGGGATGAGAGGAGATGGGGAGAGGGGAGAGGGATGAGAGGAGATGGGGAGAGGGATGAGAGGAGATGGGGAGAGGGAGAGGGATGAGAGGAGATGGGGAGAGGGGAGAGGGACGAGGGGAGATGAGAGGGATGAGAGGAGAGGGATGAGAGGAGATGGGGAGAGAGGAGAGGAGAGGGGAGAGGGATGAGAGGAGATGGGGAGAGGGGAGAGGGATGAGAGGAGAGGAGAGAGGAGATGGGGAGAGGGGAGAGGGATGAGAGGAGATGGGGAGAGGGGAGAGGGATGAGGGGAGATGAGAGGGATGAGAGGAGAGGGATGAGAGGAGATGGGGAGAGAGGAGAGGAGAGGGGAGAGGGATGAGAGGAGATGGGGAGAGGGGAGAGGGATGAGAGGAGAGGGGAGAGAGGAGATGGGGAGAGAGGAGAGGAGAGGGATGAGAGGAGATGGGGAGAGGGAGAGGGATGAGAGGAGAGGGGGAGAGAGGAGAGGGATGAGAGGAGATGGGGAGAGAGGAGAGGGGAGAGGGATGAGAGTAGATGGGGAGAGGAGAGGAGAGGGGAGAGGGATGAGAAGAGAGGGTGAGAGACTGACAAGACTGAAACACACACAACCGTCTGCAGAGAAAGCTCTGAACGCTCAGCCGAGTCGCCGTACGCTCAGCCAAGTCGCTGTACTGGTCAGGTCAGGTGGTCTGACATACTATACTGTAGGGTCCAGAGTTTTACCTGGTCAGGTCAGAAAGTCAGGAAAGCTCTTGGTTCTACAGTTATTGGCATTTTTCATTCCACTGTCTGTCTGTTTCACACTCACACAAAACCCCACACACAAAACCACACACACACACACACACACAAAACCACACACAAAACCCCCCACACACATGCACGCATCTTACCTTAAACTGCTTTCCACAGGTGGAGCAGAGGAAGTCTTTGCGGTCGCTGTGCCGCAACATGTGGAGCCGTAGCTTGTCAGGTCTGCAGAACGCCTTGTCACAGTCTGAACACTGAAAGATCTTCTCAGAGTGGAAGCTACGAACATGCTTCTTCACCTGGTGGAGAGATCAGACCAGGAGGGAGTTAGGGAGACCAGGAGAGAGTTAGGGAGACCAGGAGAGAGTTAGGGAGACCAGGAGAGAGTTAGGGAGACCGGGAGAGAGTTAGGGAGACCGGGAGAGAGTTAGGGAGACCGGGAGAGAGTTAGGGAGACCGGGAGAGAGTTAGGGAGACCGGGAGAGAGTTAGGGAGACCGGGAGAGAGTTAGGAGACCAGGAGAGAGTTAGGAGACCGGGAGAGAGTTAGGGAGACCGGGAGAGAGTTAGGGAGACCGGGAGAGAGTTAGGGAGACCAGGAGAGAGTTAGGAGACCGGGAGAGAGTTAGGGAGACCGGGGAGAGAGTTAGGGAGACCAGGAGACCAGGAGAGAGTTAGGGAGACCAGGAGAGAGTTAGGGAGACCAGGAGAGAGTTAGGGAGACCAGGACAGAGTTAGGGAGACCAGGAGGGAGTTAGGGAGACCAGGAGGGAGTTAGGGAGACCAGGAGGGAGTTAGGGAGACCAGGAGGGAGTTAGGGAGACCAGGAGACCAGGAGAGAGTTAGGGAGACCAGGAGGGAGTTAGGGAGACCAGGAGGGAGTTAGGGAGACCAGGAGGGAGTTAGGGAGACCAGGAGGGAGTTAGGGAGACCAGGAGGGAGTTAGGGAGACCAGGAGGGAGTTAGGGAGACCAGGACAGAGTTAGGGAGACCAGGAGACCAGGAGACCAGGAGAGAGTTAGGGAGACCAGGAGAGAGTTAGGGAGACCAGGAGGGAGTTAGGGAGACCAGGAGGGAGTTAGGGAGACCAGGAGACCAGGAGAGAGTTAGGGAGACCAGGAGGAGTTAGGGAGACCAGGAGGGAGTTAGGGAGACCAGGAGGGAGTTAGGGAGACCAGGAGGGAGTTAGGGAGACCAGGAGGAGTTAGGGAGATAGGGAGACCAGGAGGGAGTTAGGGAGACCAGGAGGGAGTTAGGGAGACCAGGAGGGAGTTAGGGAGACCAGGAGGGAGTTAGGGAGACCAGGACAGAGTTAGGGAGACCAGGAGACCAGGAGAGAGTTAGGGAGACCAGGAGGAGTTAGGGAGACCAGGAGGGAGTTAGGGAGACCAGGAGAGAGTTAGGGAGACCAGGAGACCAGGGAGACCAGGAGAGAGTTAGGGAGACCAGGAGAGAGTTAGGGAGACCAGGAGGGAGTTAGGGAGACCAGGAGGGAGTTAGGGAGACCAGGAGGGAGTTAGGGAGACCAGGAGGGAGTTAGGGAGACCAGGAGGGAGTTAGGGAGACCAGGAGACCGGGAGAGAGTTAGGGAGACCAGGAGAGAGTTACGGAGACCAGGAGGGAGTTAGGGAGACCAGGAGGGAGTTAGGGAGACCAGGAGGGAGTTAGGGAGACCAGGAGGGAGTTAGGGGAGACCAGGAGACCGGGAGAGAGTTAGGGAGACCAGGAGAGAGTTAGGGAGACCAGGAGAGAGTTAGGGAGACCAGGAGAGAGTTAGGGAGACCAGGAGAGAGTTAGGGAGACCAGGAGAGAGTTAGGGAGACCAGGACAGAGTTAGGGAGACCAGGAGACCAGGAGGGAGTTAGGGAGACCAGGAGACCGGGAGAGAGTTAGGGAGACCAGGAGAGAGTTAGGAGACCAGGAGAGAGTTAGGGAGACCAGGAGAGAGTTAGGGAGACCAGGAGAGAGTTAGGGAGACCAGGAGAGAGTTAGGGAGACCAGGAGAGAGTTAGGGAGACCAGGAGAGAGTTAGGGAGACCAGGAGGGAGTTAGGGAGACCAGGAGAGAGTTAGGGAGACCAGGAGAGAGTTAGGGAGACCAGGAGAGAGTTAGGGAGACCAGGAGAGAGTTAGGGAGACCAGGAGAGAGTTAGGGAGACCGGGAGGGAGTTAGGGAGACCAGGAGAGAGTTAGGGAGACCAGGACAGAGTTAGGGAGACCAGGAGGGAGTTAGGGAGACCAGGAGGGAGTTAGGGAGACCAGGACAGAGTTAGGGAGACCAGGACAGAGTTAGGGAGACCAGGAGAGAGTTAGGGAGACCAGGAGAGAGTTAGGGAGACCAGGAGGGAGTTAGGGAGACCAGGAGGGGAGTTAGGGAGACCAGGAGGAGTTAGGGAGACCAGGAGGGAGTTAGGGAGACCAGGAGGGAGTTAGGGAGACCAGGAGGAGTTAGGGAGACCAGGAGGGAGTTAGGGAGACCAGGAGACCAGGAGAGAGTTAGGGAGACCAGGAGGGAGTTAGGGAGACCAGGAGGGAGTTAGGGAGACCTTAGGGAGACCAGGAGGGAGTTAGGGAGACCAGGAGGGAGTTAGGGAGACCAGGAGGGAGTTAGGGAGACCAGGACAGAGTTAGGGAGACCAGGAGACCAGGAGATCAGGAGAGAGTTAGGGAGACAGGAGGGAGTTAGGGAGACCAGGAGACCAGGAGAGAGTTAGGGAGACCAGGAGGGAGTTAGGGAGACCAGGAGGGAGTTAGGGAGACCAGGAGGGAGTTAGGGAGACCAGGAGGGAGTTAGGGAGACCAGGAGGGAGTTAGGGAGACCAGGAGACCAGGAGAGAGTTAGGGAGACCAGGAGAGAGTTAGGGAGACCAGGACAGAGTTAGGGAGACCAGGACAGAGTTAGGGAGACCAGGACAGAGTTAGGGAGACCAGGAGACCAGGAGGGAGTTAGGGAGACCAGGAGACCGGGAGAGAATTAGGGAGACCAGGAGAGAGTTAGGGAGACCAGGAGGGAGTTAGGGAGACCAGGAGAGAGTTAGGGAGACCAGGACAGAGTTAGGGAGACCAGGAGAGAGTTAGGGAGACCAGGACAGAGTTAGGGAGACCAGGACAGAGTTAGGGAGACCAGGACAGAGTTAGGGAGACCAGGAGAGAGTTAGGGAGACCAGGAGAGAGTTAGGGAGACCAGGAGAGAGTTAGGGAGACCAGGAGGGAGTTAGGGAGACCAGGAGGGAGTTAGGGAGACCAGGAGGGAGTTAGGGAGACCAGGAGGGAGTTAGGGAGACCAGGTGGGAGTTAGGGAGACCAGGAGGGAGTTAGGGAGACCAGGAGAGAGTTAGGGAGACCAGGAGAGAGTTAGGGAGACCAGGAGACCAGGAGAGAGTTAGGGAGACCAGGAGAGAGTTAGGGAGACCAGGACAGAGTTAGGGAGACCGGGAGAGAGTTAGGGAGACCGGGAGAGAGTTAGGGAGACCAGGAGACCAGGAGAGAGTTAGGGAGACCAGGAGAGAGTTAGGGAGACCAGGAGAGAGTTAGGGAGACCAGGAGAGAGTTAGGGAGACCAGGAGAGAGTTAGGGAGACCAGGAGAGAGTTAGGGAGACCAGGACAGAGTTAGGGAGACCAGGACAGAGTTAGGGAGACCAGGACAGAGTTAGGGAGACCAGGAGACCAGGAGACCAGGAGAGAGCTAGGGAGACCAGGAGACCAGGAGAGAGTTAGGGAGACCGGGAGAGAGTTAGGGAGACCAGGAGGGAGTTAGGGAGACCGGGAGACCAGGAGAGAGTTAGGGAGACCGGGAGACCAGGAGAGAGTTAGGGAGACCGGGAGACCAGGAGAGAGTTAGGGAGACCGGGAGACCAGGAGAGAGTTAGGGAGACCGGGAGAGAGTTAGGGAGACCAGGAGGGAGTTAGGGAGACCGGGAGACCAGGAGAGAGTTAGGGAGACCGGGGAGACCAGGAGAGAGTTAGGAGACAGGAGACCAGGAGAGAGTTAGGGAGACCGGGAGACCAGGAGAGAGTTAGGGAGACCAGGAGAGAGTTAGGGAGACCAGGAGAGAGTTAGGGAGACCAGGAGAGAGTTAGGGAGACCAGGACAGAGTTAGGGAGACCAGGACAGAGTTAGGGAGACCAGGAGACCAGGAGACCAGGAGAGAGCTAGGGAGACCAGGAGACCAGGAGACCAGGAGAGAGTTAGGGAGACCGGGAGAGAGTTAGGGAGACCAGGAGGGAGTTAGGGAGACCGGGGAGACCAGGAGACCAGGAGAGAGTTAGGGAGACCAGGAGAGAGTTAGGGAGACCAGGAGAGAGTTAGGAGACCAGGACAGAGTTAGGGAGACCAGGACAGAGTTAGGGAGACCAGGAGACCAGGAGAGAGTTAGGGAGACCGGGAGACCAGGAGAGAGTTAGGGAGACCGGGAGACCAGGAGACCAGGAGAGAGTTAGGGAGACCAGGAGACCAGGAGAGAGTTAGGGAGACCAGGAGAGAGTTAGGGAGACCAGGACAGAGTTAGGGAGACCAGGACAGAGTTAGGGAGACCAGGACAGAGTTAGGGAGACCGGGAGACCAGGAGAGAGTTAGGGAGACCGGGAGACCAGGAGAGAGTTAGGGAGACCGGGAGACCAGGAGAGAGTTAGGGAGACCAGGAGAGAGTTAGGGAGACCAGGACAGAGTTAGGGAGACCAGGAGACCAGGACAGAGTTAGGGAGACCAGGAGGGAGTTAGGGAGACCAGGACAGAGTTAGGGAGACCAGGAGAGAGTTAGGGAGACCAGGACAGAGTTAGGGAGACCAGGAGAGAGTTAGGGAGACCAGGAGAGAGTTAGGGAGACCAGGAGAGAGTTAGGGAGACCAGGAGAGAGTTAGGGAGACCAGGAGAGAGTTAGGGAGACCAGGAGAGAGTTAGGGAGACCAGGAGAGAGTTAGGGAGACCAGGAGAGAGTTAGGGAGACCAGGAGAGAGTTAGGGGAGACCAGGAGAGAGTTAGGGAGACCGGGAGAGAGTTAGGGAGACCGGGAGAGAGTTAGGGAGACCGGGAGAGAGTTAGGAGACCGGGAGAGAGTTAGGGAGACCAGGAGTTAGAGTTAGGGAGACCAGGAGACCAGGAGAGAGTTAGGGAGACCAGGAGAGAGTTAGGGAGACCGGGAGAGAGTTAGGGAGACCGGGAGAGAGTTAGGAGACCGGGAGAGAGTTAGGGAGACCGGGAGAGAGTTAGGGAGACCGGGAGAGAGTTAGGGAGACCGGGAGAGAGTTAGGGAGACCAGGAGAGAGTTAGGGAGACCAGGAGACCAGGAGAGAGTTAGGGAGACCAGGAGAGAGTTAGGGAGACCGGGAGAGAGTTAGGGAGACCGGGAGAGAGTTAGGGAGACCAGGAGAGAGTTAGGGAGACCAGGAGAGAGTTAGGGAGACCAGGAGAGAGTTAGGGAGACCAGGAGAGAGTTAGGGAGACCAGGAGAGAGTTAGGGAGACCAGGAGAGAGTTAGGGAGACCGGGAGACCAGGAGAGAGTTAGGGAGACCGGGAGAGAGTTAGGGAGAGCACTACAGCAGTAGATCCATGTCCAGTGAGTGTTGTCCTACTGTCTACTGACTGATTGATTGATTGATTGATTGATTGATTGATTGATTGATTGATTGATTGGGACAGAGTGGCTATAATTTTATCAGGTAAGATGACTGAAAACACATTGTCTTCTACAAGGGGATCAGAGGAGATGAGTTTGTACGGCAGCTATACACCGAATGTACAAAACACTGACACAGACTGACCAGGTGAATCCACCAGGTGAATCCAGGTGAAAGCTATGATTCCTTTATCGATGTCACCTGTTAAATCCATTTCAACCAGTGTAGATGAAGGGGAGGATGACAGGTTACAGAAGGAGTTTTAAGCCTTGAGACATGGATTGTGTATGTGTGTCATTCTGAAGGTGAACAAGCAAGACAACAGATTGAAGTGCCTTTGAACGGGGGGTATGGTAGTAGGTGAACAGGGGGTAGTAGGTGAACAGGGGGTAGTAGGTGAACAGGGGGGTAGTAGGTGAACAGGGGGTAGTAGGTGAACAGGGGGTAGTAGGTGAACAGGGGGTAGTAGGAGAACAGGGGGTAGTAGGTGAACAGGGGGTAGTAGGAGAACAGGGGTGAGTAGGTGAACAGGGGGTAGGGTAGTAGGTGAACAGGGGGTAGTAGGTGAACAGGGGTAGTAGGTGAACAGGGGGGTAGGGTAGTAGGTGAACAGGGGGTAGTAGGAGAACAGGGGGTAGTAGGAGAACAGGGGGTAGGGTAGTAGGTGAACAGGGGTAGTAGGAGAACAGGGGGTAGGGTAGTAGGTGAACAGGGGTAGTAGGTGAACAGGGGGTAGTAGGTGAACAGGGGGTAGTAGGTGAACAGGGGTAGGGTAGTAGGAGAACAGGGGGTAGTAGGAGAACAGGGGTAGTAGGTGAACAGGGGGTAGTAGGTGAACAGGGGGTAGTAGGTGAACAGAGGTAGTAGGTGAACAGGGGGTAGTAGGTGAACAGGGGGTAGGGGTAGTAGGTGAACAGGGGGTAGTAGGTGAACAGGGGGTAGTAGGTGAACAGGGGGTAGGGTAGTAGGTGAACAGGGGGTAGTAGGTGAACAGGGGTAGTAGGTGAACAGGGGTAGTAGGTGAACAGGGGGTAGTAGGTGAACAGGGGGTAGTAGGTGAACAGGGGGTAGTAGGTGAACAGGGGGTAGTAGGTGAACAGGGGGTAGTAGGTGAACAGGGGTAGTAGGAGAACAGGGGGCAGTAGGTGAACAGGGGGTAGTAGGAGAACAGGGGGAGTAGGTGAACAGGGGGTAGGGTAGTAGGTGAACAGGGGGTAGTAGGTGAACAGGGGGTAGTAGGTGAACAGGGGTCAGGGTAGTAGGTGAACAGGGGGTAGTAGGAGAACAGGGGTAGTAGGAGAACAGGGGTAGGGTAGTAGGTGAACAGGGGGTAGTAGGAGAACAGGGGTAGGGTAGTAGGTGAACAGGGGGTAGTAGGTGAACAGGGGGTAGTAGGTGAACAGGGGGTAGTAGGTGAACAGGGGGTAGTAGGTGAACAGGGGTAGGGTAGTAGGAGAACAGGGGGTAGTAGGAGAACAGGGGTAGTAGGTGAACAGGGGGTAGTAGGTGAACAGGGGGTAGTAGGTGAACAGGGGGTAGTAGGTGAACAGGGGGTAGTAGGTGAACAGGGGTAGGGTAGTAGGTGAACAGGGGGTAGTAGGTGAACAGGGGGAAGTAGGTGAACAGGGGGTAGGGTAGTAGGTGAACAGGGGTAGTAGGTGAACAGGGGTAGTAGGTGAACAGGGGGTGAGTAGGTGAACAGGGGTGAGTAAGTGAACAGGGGGTAGTAGGTGAACAGGGGTAGTAGGTGAACAGGGGGTAGTAGGTGAACAGGGGTAGTAGGTGAACAGGGGGTAGTAGGTGAACAGGGGTAGGGTAGTAGGAGAACAGGGGGTAGTAGGTGAACAGGGGGTAGGATAGTAGCAGAACAGGTGGTAGTAGGTGAACAGGGGTAGTAGGTGAATAGGGGGTAGTAGGTGAACAGGGGGTAGGATAGTAGGAGAACAGGTGGTAGTAGGTGAACAGGGGTAGGGTAGTAGGTGAACAGGGGGTAGGGTAGTAGGTGAACAGGGGGTATGGTAGTAGGTGAACAGGGGGTAGTAGGAGAACAGGGGGTAGTAGGTGAACAGGGGTAGTAGGTGAACAGGGGGTAGTAGGTGAACAGGGGGTAGGGTTGTAGGAGAACAGGGGGTAGTAGGTGAACAGGGGGTAGGAGGAGAACAGGGGTAGTAGGAGAACAGGGGTAGTAGGTGAACAGGGGGTAGGGTAGTAGGTGAACAGGGGGTAGTAGGGTAGTAGGTGAACAGGGGGTAGTAGGTGAACAGGGGGTAGTAGGTGAACAGGGGGTAGTAGGTGAACAGGGGGTAGTAGGTGAACAGGGGGTAGTAGGAGAACAGGGGGGTAGTAGGTGAACAGGGGTAGTAGGTGAACAGGGGGTAGTAGGTGAACAGGGGGTAGTAGGTGAACAGGGGGTAGTAGGTGAACAGGGGGTAGGGTAGTAGGTGAACAGGGGGGAGTAGGTGAACAGGGGGTAGTAGGTGAACAGGGGGTAGGGTAGTAGGTGAACAGGGGGTAGTAGGTGAACAGGGGTAGGGTAGTAGGTGAACAGGGGGTAGTAGGTGAACAGGGGTAGTAGGTGAACAGGGGTAGTAGGAGAACAGGGGTAGTAGGTGAACAGGGGGTAGTAGGAGAACAGGGGGTAGTAGGTGAACAGGGGTAGTAGGAGAACAGGGGGTAGTAGGAGAACAGGGGGTAGTAGGTGAACAGGGGTAGTAGGTGAACAGGGGAGTAGTAGGTGAACAGGGGGTAGTAGGTGAACAGGGGGTAGTAGGAGAACAGGGGGTAGTAGGTGAACAGGGGTAAGTAGGAGAACAGGGGTGTAGTAGGAGAACAGGGGGTAGTAGGAGAACAGGGGGTAGTAGGTGAACAGGGGGTAGTAGGAGAACAGGGGGTAGTAGGAGAACAGGGGGTAGTAGGTGAACAGGGGGTAGTAGGAGAACAGGGGTAGTAGGAGAACAGGGGTAGTAGGAGAACAGGGGGTAGTAGGAGAACAGGGGGTAGTAGGAGAACAGGGGTAGTAGGTGAACAGGGGGTAGTAGGAGAACAGGGGGTAGTAGGTGAACAGGGGTAGTAGGAGAACAGGGGGTAGTAGGTGAACAGGGGGTGAGTAGGTGAACAGGGGGTAGTAGGAGAACAGGGGGTAGTAGGAGAACAGGGGTAGGGTAGTAGGTGAACAGGGGGGTAGTAGGAGAACAGGGGGTAGTAGGAGAACAGGGGGTAGTAGGAGAACAGGGGGTAGGGTAGTAGGAGAACAGGGGGTAGTAGGAGAACAGGGGGTAGTAGGAGAACAGGGGGTAGTAGGTGAACAGGGGGGAGTAGGTGAACAGGGGGTAGTAGGAGAACAGGGGTAGTAGGAGAACAGGGGGGTAGTAGGAGAACAGGGGGTAGTAGGTGAACAGGGGGTAGTAGGAGAACAGGGGGTAGTAGGTGAACAGGGGGTAGTAGGAGAACAGGGGTAGTAGGTGAACAGGGGGTAGTAGGAGAACAGGGGGAGTAGGAGAACAGGGGGTAGTAGGAGAACAGGGGTAGTAGGAGAACAGGGGTAGTAGGAGAACAGGGGGTAGTAGGAGAACAGGGGTAGTAGGAGAACAGGGGTAGTAGGTGAACAGGGGGTAGTAGGTGAACAGGGGTAGTAGGTGAACAGGGGGTAGTAGGTGAACAGGGGTAGTAGGTGAACAGGGGGTAGTAGGTGAACAGGGGGTAGTAGGTGAACAGGGGGTAGTAGGTGAACAGGGGGTAGTAGGTGAACAGGGGGTAGTAGGAGAACAGGGGTAGTAGGTGAACAGGGGTAGTAGGTGAACAGGGGGTAGTAGGTGAACAGGGGTAGTAGGAGAACAGGGGGTAGTAGGAGAACAGGGGGTAGTAGGTGAACAGGGGGTAGTAGGTGAACAGGGGTAGTAGGAGAACAGGGGGTAGTAGGTGAACAGGGGGTAGTAGGAGAACAGGGGTAGTAGGAGAACAGGGGGGTAGGGTAGTAGGTGAACAGGGGGTAGTAGGAGAACAGGGGTAGTAGGAGAACAGGGGGTAGTAGGAGAACAGGGGGGTAGGGTAGTAGGAGAACAGGGGTAGTAGGAGAACAGGGGGTAGTAGGAGAACAGGGGGTAGTAGGTGAACAGGGGGTAGTAGGTGAACAGGGGGTAGTAGGTGAACAGGGGGTAGTAGGTGAACAGGGGTAGGGTAGTAGGTGAACAGGGGGTAGTAGGTGAACAGGGGGTAGGGTAGTAGGTGAACAGGGGGTAGTAGGTGAACAGGGGGTAGTAGGTGAACAGGGGGGAGTAGGTGAACAGGGGTAGGGTAGTAGGTGAACAGGGGTAGTAGGTGAACAGGGGGTAGTAGGTGAACAGGGGTAGTAGGAGAACAGGGGGAGTAGGTGAACAGGGGGTAGGGTAGTAGGTGAACAGGGGTGAAGTAGGTGAACAGGGGGTAGTAGGTGAACAGGGGTAGTAGGTGAACAGGGGGTAGGGTAGTAGGTGAACAGGGGGTAGTAGGTGAACAGGGGTAGGGTAGTAGGTGAACAGGGGGTAGTAGGTGAACAGGGGTAGTAGGTGAACAGGGGGGAGTAGGAGAACAGGGGTAGTAGGAGAACAGGGGTAGTAGGTGAACAGGGGGTAGTAGGAGAACAGGGGGTAGTAGGTGAACAGGGGGTAGTAGGTGAACAGGGGGTAGTAGGTGAACAGGGGGTAGTAGGAGAACAGGGGGTAGTAGGAGAACAGGGGTAGTAGGTGAACAGGGGGTAGTAGGTGAACAGGGGTAGTAGGAGAACAGGGGGTAGTAGGAGAACAGGGGTAGTAGGAGAACAGGGGGTAGTAGGAGAACAGGGGTAGTAGGAGAACAGGGGGGTAGTAGGTGAACAGGGGGTAGTAGGAGAACAGGGGGTAGTAGGTGAACAGGGGTAGTAGGAGAACAGGGGGTAGTAGGAGAACAGGGGGTAGTAGGAGAACAGGGGGTAGTAGGTGAACAGGGGGGTAGTAGGTGAACAGGGGGGTAGGGTAGTAGGTGAACAGGGGGGTAGTAGGAGAACAGGGGTAGTAGGAGAACAGGGGGTAGTAGGAGAACAGGGGTAGTAGGAGAACAGGGGTAGTAGGTGAACAGGGGGTAGTAGGTGAACAGGGGGTAGTAGGTGAACAGGGGGGTAGTAGGTGAACAGGGGGTAGTAGGTGAACAGGGGGTAGTAGGTGAACAGGGGTAGTAGGTGAACAGGGGGTAGTAGGTGAACAGGGGTAGTAGGTGAACAGGGGGTAGTAGGTGAACAGGGGTAGTAGGAGAACAGGGGGTAGTAGGAGAACAGGGGTAGTAGGTGAACAGGGGGTAGTAGGTGAACAGGGGGTGAGTAGGAGAACAGGGGGTAGTAGGTGAACAGGGGGTAGTAGGAGAACAGGGGGTAGTAGGAGAACAGGGGGTAGGGTAGTAGGTGAACAGGGGGTAGTAGGAGAACAGGGGTAGTAGGAGAACAGGGGGTAGTAGGAGAACAGGGGTAGTAGGTGAACAGGGGGTAGGGTAGTAGGAGAACAGGGGGAGTAGGAGAACAGGGGTAGTAGGAGAACAGGGGGTAGTAGGTGAACAGGGGTAGTAGGTGAACAGGGGTAGTAGGTGAACAGGGGGTAGTAGGTGAACAGGGGGTAGTAGGTGAACAGGGGTAGGGTAGTAGGTGAACAGGGGGAGTAGGTGAACAGGGGGTAGGGTAGTAGGTGAACAGGGGGTAGTAGGTGAACAGGGTGTAGTAGGTGAACAGGGGTAGTAGGTGAACAGGGGGTAGGGTAGTAGGTGAACAGGGGGTAGTAGGTGAACAGGGGGTAGTAGGTGAACAGGGGGCAGTAGGAGAACAGGGGGTAGTAGGTGAACAGGGGGGTAGGGTAGTAGGTGAACAGGGGTAGTAGGTGAACAGGGGGTAGTAGGAGAACAGGGGGTAGTAGGTGAACAGGGGGTAGTAGGTGAACAGGGGGTAGTAGGTGAACAGGGGGTAGTAGGTGAACAGGGGGTAGTAGGTGAACAGGGGGTAGGGTAGTAGGTGAACAGGGGGTAGTAGGTGAACAGGGGGTAGTAGGAGAACAGGGAGTAGTAGGTGAACAGGGGGTAGTAGGTGAACAGGGGTAGTAGGTGAACAGGGGGTAGTAGGTGAACAGGGGTAGTAGGTGAACAGGGGGTAGTAGGAGAACAGGGGTAGTAGGTGAACAGGGGTAGGGTAGTAGGAGAACAGGGGTAGTAGGTGAACAGGGGGTATGGTAGTAGGTGAACAGGGGGTAGGGTAGTAGGTGAACAGGGGGTAGTAGGTGAACAGGGGTAGGATAGTAGGAGAACAGGGGGTAGTAGGTGAACAGGGGGTAGTAGGTGAACAGGGGGTAGTAGGTGAACAGGGGGTAGGGATGAATTGAGGCTGTTCTGAGGGGAAAAGGGGGTGCAACTCAATATTAGGAAGGTGTTCTTAATGTCCTGTACGAAGACCTCCTTCGGTGTGTGTGTGTGTGTGTGTGTGTGTGTGTGTGTGTGTGTGTGTGTGTGTGTGTGTGTGTGTGTGTGTGTGTGTGTGTGTGTGTGTGTGTGTGTGTGTGTGTGTGTGTATACTAACCTGTATGAAGTCTGTGAAGACCTTCTTGCAGGAAGGGCATGTGAAGCGCCCGTTCACAGCATGCCCGCCCACATGCTCTTTCAGCAGGTCCAAACGATCAAAGGTGTCGGTGCAGAACAGACAGGAGTAGGTCCGGTGTTCTGAGTGAAGAAGAAGATGGTCCTCCAACGCACCGTGGGACAGGAAACCCTTATCTTAGCAGAAGAAGAAGGAAAAAAATCTAAACTGTAGACGTCTTCACATTTTATATATAAACTCCTATAGGTGATCCTTCTGGGCCCTGGTCAAACATATATCTATCCAGGAAACAGGATATGCGGGGCGGAGCGTTTAAAACAGGAAGTAGTCCCTTACTGCAGTGATGACACGAGAGGTAGGCGTCACGGCCGTGGACTCTTAGGTGGTTCTCTAGCTTGTCCTGATCTCTGAAGGCTTTTCCACAGTGGGTACACTTAAAGGGCCGGAGCGATTTCCTGATGAACAGGTGCTGAAGGGCCGCATTCTGGAGAAGGAGGAGGAGGAAGAGAGGAAATAGAGAAGAGAGGACATCACCACCGATATTGAATAGATAACTTTTTGTTTCTACAATAAACACAGGCACAGACAAAAGCATTCCACTGATGAAGCAGGGAGGAATGGACAGATGGAATGGATAGGAGGAGATGTCGAGGCCTACGGGTTTTTAAACTCAGATGTCACGTGATCACCATGGAGATGACAAACACCCTTCCATCCTACCTGCACGTCCATCTTTACGGGGCAAAGCATTAAGACGAAAAAGAGAAATATACCGTTGTCAAGACTACACACTGCATGACTACTGGTAACACTACAGACCAGGGCTGCATGACTACTGGTAACACTACAGACCAGGGCTGCATGACTACTGGTAACACTACAGACCAGGGCTGCATGACTACTGGTAACACTACAGACCAGGGCTGCATGACTACTGGTAACACTACAGACCAGGGGCTGTATGACTACTGGTAACACTACAGACCAGGGCTGCATGACTACTGGTAACACTACAGACCAGGGCTGTATGACTACTGGTAACACTACAGACCAGGGCTGCATGACTACTGGTAACACTACAGACCAGGGCTGTATGACTACTGGTAACACTACAGACCAGGGCTGTATGACTACTGGTAACACTACAGACCAGGGCTGTATGACTACTGGTAACACTACAGACCAGGGCTGCATGACTACTGGTAACACTACAGACCAGGGCTGTATGACTACTGGTAACACTACAGACCAGGGCTGCATGACTACTGGTAACACTACAGACCAGGGCTGTATGACTACTGGTAACACTACAGACCAGGGCTGCATGACTACTGGTAACACTACAGACCAGGGCTGTATGACTACTGGTAACACTACAGACCAGGGCTGTATGACTACTGGTAACACTACAGACCAGGGCTGTATGACTACTGGTAACACTACAGACCAGGGCTGTATGACTACTGGTAACACTACAGACCAGGGCTGCATGACTACTGGTAACACTACAGACCAGGGCTGTATGACTACTGGTAACACTACAGACCAGGGCTGCATGACTACTAGTAACACTACAGACCAGGGCTGTATGACTACTGGTAACACTACAGACCAGGGCTGCATGACTACTGGTAACACTACAGACCAGGGCTGCATGACTACTGGTAACACTACAGACCAGGGCTGTATGACTACTGGTAACACTACAGACCAGGGCTGTATGACTACTGGTAACACTACAGACCAGGGGCTGTATGACTACTGGTAACACTACAGACCAGGGCTGTATGACTACTGGTAACACAACAGACCAGGGCTGTATGACTACTGGTAACACTACAGACCAGGGCTGTATGACTACTGGTAACACTACAGACCAGGGATGTATGACTACTGGTAACACTACAGACCAGGGCTGTATGAATACTGGTAACACTACAGACCAGGGCTGTATGACTACTGGTAACACTACTGGTAACACTACAGACCAGGGCTGTATGACTGCTGGTTACACTACATACCAGGGCTGTATGACTACTGGTAACACTACAGACCAGGGCTGTATGACTACTGGTAACACTACAGACCAGGGCTGCATGACTACTAGTAACACTACAGACCAGGGCTGTATGACTACTGGTAACACTACAGACCAGGGCTGCATGACTACTGGTAACACTACAGACCAGGGCTGCATGACTACTGGTAACACTACAGACCAGGGCTGTATGACTACTGGTAACACTACAGACCAGGGCTGTATGACTACTGGTAACACTACAGACCAGGGCTGTATGACTACTGGTAACACTACAGACCAGGGCTGTATGACTACTGGTAACACAACAGACCAGGGCTGTATGACTACTGGTAACACTACAGACCAGGGCTGTATGACTACTGGTAACACTACAGACCAGGGCTGTATGAATACTGGTAACACTACAGACCAGGGCTGTATGACTACTGGTAACACTACTGGTAACACTACAGACCAGGGCTGTATGACTGCTGGTTACACTACATACCAGGGCTGTATGACTACTGGTAACACTACAGACCAGGGCTGTGTGACTACTGGTAACACTACAGACCAGGGCTGTGTGACTACTGGTAACACTACAGACCAGGGCTGTACGACTACTGGTAACACTACAGACCAGTGCTGTATGACTACTGGTAACACACTACAGACCAGGGCTGAATGACTACTGGTAACACTACAGACCAGGGCTGTGTGACTACTGGTAACACTACAGACCAGGGCTGTATGACTACTGGTAACACTACTGGTTACACTACATACCAGGGCTGTATGACTACTGGTAACACTACAGACCAGGGCTGTATGACTACTGGTAACACTACAGACCAGGGCTGTATGACTACTGGTAACACTACAGACCAGGGCTGTACGACTACTGGTAACACTACAGACCAGGGCTGTATGACTACTGGTAACACTACAGACCAGGGCTGTATGACTACTGGTAACACTACAGACCAGGGCTGTATGACTACTGGTAACACTACAGACCAGGGCTGTATGACTACTGGTAACACTACAGACCAGGGCTGTACGACTACTGGTAACACACTACAGAGCAGGGCTGCATGACTACTGGTAACACTACAGACCAGGGCTGTATGACTACTGGTAACAGTACAGACCAGGGCTGTATGACTACTGGAAACAGTACAGACCAGGGCTGTATGACTACTGGTAACACTACAGACCAGGGCTGTATGACTACTGGTAACACTACAGACCAGGGCTGTATGACTACTGGTAACACTACAGACCAGGGCTGTATGACTACTGGTAACACTACTGGTAACACACTACAGATCAGGGCTGTATGACTGCTGGTTACACTACAGACCAGGGCTGTATGACTACTGGTAACACTACAGACCAGGGCTGTACGACTACTGGTAACACTACAGACCAGGGCTGTACGACTACTGGTAACACTACAGACCAGTGCTGTATGACTACTGGTAACACACTACAGACCAGGGCTGCATGACTACTGGTAACACTAGAGACCAGGGCTGTGTGACTACTGGTAACACACTACAGACCAGGGCTGTACGACTACTGGTTACACTACAGACCAGGGCTGTATGACTACTGGTAACACTACAGACCAGGGCTGTATGACTACTGGTAACACTACAGACCAGGGCTGTATGACTACTGGTAACACTACAGACCAGGGCTGTATGACTACTGGTAACACTACAGACCAGGGCTGTATGAATACTGGTAACACTACAGACCAGGGCTGTACGACTACTGGTAATACACTACAGACCAGGGCTGTATGACTACTGGTTACACTACAGACCAGGGCTGTACGACTACTGGTAACACTACAGACCAGGGCTGTACGACTACTGGTAATACACTACAGACCAGGGCTGTATGACTACTGGTAACACTACAGACCAGGGCTGTACGACTACTGGTTACACTACAGACCAGGGCTGTAGACCAGACCAGGGCTGTATGACTACTGGTAACACTACAGACCAGGGCTGCATGACTACTGGTAACACTACAGACCAGGGCTGTATGACTACTCGTATCACTACAGACCAGGGCTGTATGACTACTGGTAACACTACAGACCAGGACTGTATGACTACTGGTAACACGACTGGTAACACTACAGACCAGGGCTGTATGACTACTGGTAACACTACAGACCAGGGCTGTATGACTACTGGTAACACTACAGACCAGGACTGTATGACTACTGGTAACACTACAGACCAGGACTGTATGACTACTGGTAACACGACTGGTAACACTACAGACCAGGGCTGTATGACTACTGGTAACACTACAGACCAGGGCTGTACGACTACTGGTAACACTACAGACCAGGGCTGTACGACTACTGGTAACACTACAGACCAGGGCTGTATGACTACTGGTAACACTACAGACCAGGGCTGTGTGCCTACTGGTAACACTACAGACCAGGGCTGTGTGACTACTGGTAACACACTACAGACCAGGGCTGTACGACTACTGGTAACACTACAGACCAGGGCTGTATGACTACTGGTAACTCTACAGACGAGGGCTGTATGACTACTGGTAACACTACAGACCAGGGCTGTATGACTACTGGTAACACACTACAGACCAGGGCTGCATGACTACTGGTAACACTACAGACCAGGGCTGTATGACTACTGGTAACACTACAGACCAGGGCTGTATGACTACTGGTAACACTACAGACCAGGGCTGTATGACTACTGGTAACACTACTGGTAACACTACAGACCAGGGCTGCATGACTACTGGTAACACTACAGACCAGGGCTGCATGACTACTGGTAACACTACAGACCAGGGCTGCATGACTACTGGTAACACTACAGACCAGGGCTGTATGACTACTGGTAACACTACAGACCAGGGCTGTACGACTACTGGTAACACACTACAGACCAGTGCTGTATGACTACTGGTAACACACTACAGACCAGGGCTGTATGACTACTGGTAACACACTACAGACCAGGGCTGTATGACTACTGGTAACACACTTCAGATCAGGGCTGTACGACTACTGGTAACACACTACAGACCAGGGCTGTATGACTACTGGTAACACACTACAGACCAGGGCTGTATGACTACTGGTAACACACTACAGACCAGGGCTGTATGACTACTGGTAACACTACAGACCAGGGCTGTATGACTACTGGTAACACTACAGACCAGGGCTGTATGAATACTGGTAACACTACAAACCAGGGCTGTATGACTACTGGTAACACTACAGACCAGGGCTGTGTGACTACTGGTAACACTACAGACCAGGGCTGTACGACTACTGGTAACACTACAGACCAGGGCTGTGTGACTACTGGTAACACTACAGACCAGGGCTGTGTGACTACTGGTAACACTACTGGTAACACTACAGACCAGGGCTGTGTGACTACTGGTAACACTACAGACCAGGGCTCTGTGACTACTGGTAACACTACTGGTAACACTACAGACCAGGGCTGTGTGACTACTGGTAACACTACTGGTAACACTACAGACCAGGGCTGTGTGACTACTGGTAACACTACTGGTAACACTACAGACCAGGGCTGTGTGACTACTGGTAACACTACTGGTAACACTACAGACCAGGGCTGTGTGACTACTGGTAACACTACAGACCAGGGCTGTATGACTACTGGTAACACTACAGACCAGGGCTGTGTGACTACTGGTAACACTACTGGTAACACTACAGACCAGGGCTGTGTGACTACTGGTAACACTACAGACCAGGGCTGTGTGACTACTGGTAACACTACAGACCAGGGCTGTGTGACTACTGGTAACACTACAGACCAGGGCTGTGTGACTACTGGTAACACTACTGGTAACACTACAGACCAGGGCTGTGTGACTACTGGTAACACTACAGACCAGGGCTGTATGACTACTGGTAACACACTACAGACCAGGGCTGTACGACTACTGTTAACACTACAGACCAGGGCTGTGTGACTACTGTTAACACTACAGACCAGGGCTGTGTGACTACTGGTAACACTACAGACCAGGGCTGTGTGACTACTGGTAACACACTACAGACCAGGGCTGTGTGACTACTGGTAACACACTACAGACCAGGGCTGTACGACTACTGGTAACACTACAGACCAGGGCTGTGTGACTACTGGTAACACACTACAGACCAGGGCTGTACGACTACTGGTAACACTACAGACCAGGGCTGTATGACTACTAGTAACACTACAGACCAGGGCTGTGTGACTACTGGTAACACTACAGACCAGGGCTGTGTGACTACTGGTAACACTACAGACCAGGGCTGTGTGACTACTGGTAACACACTACAGACCAGGGCTGTACGACTACTGGTAACACTAAAGACCAGGGCTGTGTGACTACTGGTAACACACTACAGACCAGGGCTGTACGACTACTGGTAACACTACAGACCAGGGCTGTATGACTACTGGTAACACTACAGACCAGGGCTGTGTGACTACTGGTAACACTACAGACCAGGGCTCTGTGACTACTGGTAACACTACTGGTAACACTACAGACCAGGGCTGTGTGACTACTGGTAACACTACTGGTAACACTACAGAAAAGGGCTGTGTGACTACTGGTAACACTACTGGTAACACTACAGACCAGGGCTGTGTGACTACTGGTAACACTACTGGTAACACTACAGACCAGGGCTGTGTGACTACTGGTAACACTACAGACCAGGGCTGTGTGACTACTGGTAACACTACAGACCAGGGCTGTATGACTACTGGTAACACTACAGACCAGGGCTGTGTGACTACTGGTAACACTACAGACCAGGGCTGTGTGACTACTGGTAACACTACAGACCAGGGCTGTGTGACTACTGGTAACACTACAGACCAGGGCTGTGTGACTACTGGTAACACTACAGACCAGGGCTGTGTGACTACTGGTAACAGTACTGGTAACACTACAGACCAGGGCTGTGTGACTACTGGTAACACTACTGGTAACACTACAGAAAAGGGCTGTGTGACTACTGGTAACACTACTGGTAACACTACAGACCAGGGCTGTGTGACTACTGGTAACACTACTGGTAACACTACAGACCAGGGCTGTGTGACTACTGGTAACACTACAGACCAGGGCTGTGTGACTACTGGTAACACTACAGACCAGGGCTGTATGACTACTGGTAACACTACAGACCAGGGCTGTGTGACTACTGGTAACACTACAGACCAGGGCTGTGTGACTACTGGTAACACTACAGACCAGGGCTGTGTGACTACTGGTAACACTACAGACCAGGGCTGTGTGACTACTGGTAACAGTACTGGTAACACTACAGACCAGGGCTGTGTGACTACTGGTAACACTACTGGTAACACTACAGACCAGGGCTGTGTGACTACTGGTAACACTACTGGTAACACTACAGACCAGGGCTGTGTGACTACTGGTAACACTACAGACCAGGGCTGTGTGACTACTGGTAACACTACAGACCAGGGCTGTGTGACTACTAGTAACACTACAGACCAGGGCTGTACGACTACTGGTAACACTACAGACCAGGGCTGTGTGACTACTGGTAACACACTACAGACCAGGGCTGTACGACTACTGGTAACACTACAGACCAGGGCTGTGTGACTACTGGTAACACACTACAGACCAGGGCTGTGTGACTACTGGTAACACTACAGACCAGGGCTGTGTGACTACTGGTAACACTACTGGTAACACTACAGACCAGGGCTGTGTGACTACTGGTAACACTACAGACCAGGGCTGTGTGACTACTGGTAACACTACAGACCAGGGCTGTATGACTACTGGTAACACTACTGGTTACACTACAGACCAGGGCTGCATGACTACTGGTAACACTACAGACCAGGGCTGTATGACTACTGGTAACACTACAGACCAGGGCTGTGTGACTACTGGTAACACTACTGGTTACACTACAGACCAGGGCTGTATGACTACTGGTAACACTACTGGTTACACTACAGACCAGGGCTGCATGACTACTGGTAACACTACAGACCAGGGCTGTATAACTACTGGTAACACTACAGACCAGGGCTGTGTGACTACTGGTAACACACTACAGACCAGGGCTGTACGACTACTGGTAACACTACAGACCAGGGCTGTGTGACTACTAGTAACACTACAGACCAGGGCTGTACGACTACTGGTAACACTACAGACCAGGGCTGTGTGACTACTGGTAACACTACAGACCAGGGCTGTGTGACTACTGGTAACACTACAGACCAGGGCTGTGTGACTACTGGTAACACTACAGACCAGGGCTGTGTGACTACTGGTAACACTACAGACCAGGGCTGTGTGACTACTGGTAACACTACAGACCAGGGCTGTATGACTACTGGTAACACTACAGACCAGGGCTGTGTGACTACTGGTAACACTACAGACCAGGGCAGTGTGACTACTGGTAACACTACAGACCAGGGCTGTACGACTACTGGTAACAATACAGACCAGGGCTGTATGACTACTGGTAACACTACAGACCAGGGCTGTGTGACTACTGGTAACACTACAGACCAGGGCTGTGTGACTACTGGTAACACTACAGACCAGGGCTGTGTGACTACTGGTAACACTACAGACCAGGGCTGTGTGACTACTGGTAACACTACAGACCAGGGCTGTGTGACTACTGGTAACACTACAGACCAGGGCTGTGTGACTACTGGTAACACTACAGACCAGGGCTGTGTGACTACTGGTAACACTACAGACCAGGGCTGTGTGACTACTGGTAACACACTACAGACCAGGGCTGTACGACTACTGGTAACACTAAAGACCAGGGCTGTGTGACTACTGGTAACACACTACAGACCAGGGCTGTACGACTACTGGTAACACTACAGACCAGGGCTGTATGACTACTGGTAACACTACAGACCAGGGCTGTGTGACTACTGGTAACACTACAGACCAGGGCTGTGTGACTACTGGTAACACTACTGGTAACACATACAGACCAGGGCTGTGTGACTACTGGTAACACTACAGACCAGGGCTCTGTGACTACTGGTAACACTACTGGTAACACTACAGACCAGGGCTGTGTGACTACTGGTAACACTACTGGTAACACTACAGAAAAGGGCTGTGTGACTACTGGTAACACTACTGGTAACACTACAGACCAGGGCTGTGTGACTACTGGTAACACTACTGGTAACACTACAGACCAGGGCTGTGTGACTACTGGTAACACTACAGACCAGGGCTGTGTGACTACTGGTAACACTACAGACCAGGGCTGTATGACTACTGGTAACACTACAGACCAGGGCTGTGTGACTACTGGTAACACTACTGGTAACACTACAGACCAGGGCTGTGTGACTACTGGTAACACTACAGACCAGGGCTGTGTGACTACTGGTAACACTACAGACCAGGGCTGTGTGACTACTGGTAACACTACAGACCAGGGCTGTGTGACTACTGGTAACACTACAGACCAGGGCTGTGTGACTACTGGTAACACTACTGGTAACACTACAGACCAGGGCTGTGTGACTACTGGTAACACTACTGGTAACACTACAGACCAGGGCTGTGTGACTACTGGTAACACTACTGGTAACACTACAGACCAGGGCTGTGTGACTACTGGTAACACTACAGACCAGGGCTGCGTGACTACTGGTAACACTACAGACCAGGGCTGCATGACTACTGGTAACACTACAGACCAGGGCTGCATGACTACTGGTAACACTACAGACCAGGGCTGCATGACTACTGGTAACACTACAGACCAGGGCTGTATGACTACTGGTAACACTACAGACCAGGGCTGTATGACTACTGGTAACACTACAGACCAGGGCTGCATGACTACTGGTAACACTACAGACCAGGGCTGCATGACTACTGGTAACACTACAGACCAGGGCTGTATGACTACTGGTAACACTACAGACCAGGGCTGCATGACTACTGGTAACACTACAGACCAGGGCTGCATGACTACTGGTAACACTTTTTGTCCTGAAGTTAATTTGTTTTTAAACATTTCAATATGTTTTCTCTTATTTGAACACAGCACAGGGCCTCACCACTCCCCAGTCTTACCCGTATCCTCTTGGCCCGGCGCATGTCTTGGGGGGTGAGGCTGAGGTGAGGTTCTGCCGTGGCGCTGCTCTGGGACGGGTCATCTTTGATGGGGGGTAAGGGTGGGTCGCTGTTGGGGGGTGAGGGGTCTGTTTCTGTGTCGGGGGCCAGGTCCCCTCCAGGGGGGTCTAGTTGTGCCTCTGTCTCCAACCCTCCACCCCTCTCCCCGTCTGTCTCCAGCTCTACCACCTTGAAACCGTTCAGAGCACCGTCTGTTCTCTCCTCGTACGGCAGCTTCCCTACGAACCCCAGGAGCTCCTGTCGCCAGAGACATTCAGATACAGGTCCGTCAGCATGGAGACGAGTGAGAGTCAATGTGGAGGCTATATACAGGGTGTTACGGTACAGAGTCAATGTGGAGGCTATATACAGGGTGTTACGGTACAGAGTCAATGTGGAGGCTATATACAGGGTGTTACGGTACAGAGTCAATGTGGAGGCTATATACAGGGTGTTACGGTACAGAGTCAATGTGGAGGCTATATACAGGGGGTACCGGTACAGAGTCAATGTGGAGGCTATATACAGGGTGTTACGGTACAGAGTCAATGTGGAGGCTATATACAGGGGGTACCGGTACAGAGTCAATGTGGAGGCTATATACAGGGGGTACCGGTACAATGTGGAGGCAATATACAGGTGGTACCAGTACAGGGTCAATGTGAAGGCTATATACAGGGGGTACTGGTACAGAGTCAATGTGGAGGCTATATACAGGGGGTACCGGTACAGAGTCAATGTGGAGGCTATATACAGGGTGTTACGGTACAGAGTCAATGTAGAGGCTATATACAGGGTGTTACGGTACAGAGTCAATGTGGAGGCTATATACAGGGTGTTACGGTACAGAGTCAATGTGGAGGCTATATACAGGGTGTTACGGTACAGAGTCAATGTGGAGGCTATATACAGGGGGTACCGGTACAGAGTCAATGTGGAGGATATATACAGGGGGTACCGGTACAGAGTCAATGTGGAGGATATATACAGGGGGTACCTGTACAGAGTCAATGTGGAGACTATATACAGGGTGTTACGGTACAGAGTCAATGTGGAGACTATATACAGGGTGTTACGGTACAGAGTCAATGTGGAGGCTATATACAGGGTGTTACGGTACAGAGTCAATGTGGAGGCTATATACAGGGTGTTACGGTACAGAGTCAATGTGGAGGCTATATACAGGGTATTACGGTACAGAGTCAATGTGGAGGCTATATACAGGGTGTTACGGTACAGAGTCAATGTGGAGGCTATATACAGGGTGTTACGGTACAGAGTCAATGTGGAGGCTATATACAGGGTGTTACGGTACAGAGTCAATGTGGAGGATATATACAGGGGGTACCGGTACAGAGTCAATGTGGAGGATATATACAGGGGGTACCTGTACAGAGTCAATGTGGAGACTATATACAGGGGGTACCGGTACAGAGTCAATGTGGAGGCTATATACAGGGTATTACAGTACAGATTCAATGTGGAGGCTATATACAGGGTGTTACGGTACAGAGTCAATGTGGAGGCTATATACAGGGTGTTACGGTACAGAGTCAATGTGGAGGCTATATACAGGGTATTACGGTACAGAGTCAATGTGGAGGCTATATACAGGGGTACCGGTACAGAGTCAATGTGGAGGCTATATACAGGGGGTACCGGTACAGAGTCAATGTGGAGGCTATATACAGGGGGTACCGGTACAGAGTCAATGTGGAGACTATATACAGGGGGTACCGGTACAGAGTCAATGTGGAGGCTATATACAGGGTGTTACGGTACAGAGTCAATGTGGAGGCTATATACAGGGTGTTACGGTACAGAGTCAATGTGGAGGCTATATACAGGGTGTTACGGTACAGAGTCAATGTGGAGGCTATATACAGGGTGTTACGGTACAGAGTCAATGTGGAGGCTATATACAGGGTGTTACGGTACAGAGTCAATGTGGAGGCTATATACAGGGTGTTACGGTACAGAGTCAATGTGGAGGCTATATACAGGGTGTTACGGTACAGAGTCAATGTGGAGGCTATATACAGGGGGTACCGGTACAATGTGGAGGCAATATACAGGTGGTACCAGTACAGGGTCAATGTGGAGGCTATATACAGGGGGTACCGGTACAGAGTCAATGTGGAGGCTATATACAGGGGGTACCGGTACAGAGTCAATGTGGAGGCTATATACAGGGTGTTACGGTACAGAGTCAATGTAGAGGCTATATACAGGGTGTTACGGTACAGAGTCAATGTGGAGGCTATATACAGGGGGTACCGGTACAGAGTCAATGTGGAGACTATATACAGGGGGTACCGGTACAGAGTCAATGTGGAGGCTATATACAGGGGGTACCGGTACAGAGTCAATGTGGAGGCTATATACAGGGGGTACCGGTACAGAGTCAATGTGGAGACTATATACAGGGGGTACCGGTACAGAGTCAATGTGGAGGCTATATACAGGGTGTTACGGTACAGAGTCAATGTGGAGGCTATATACAGGGTGTTACGGTACAGAGTCAATGTGGAGGCTATATACAGGGTGTTACGGTACAGAGTCAATGTGGAGGCTATATACAGGGTGTTACGGTACAGAGTCAATGTGGAGGCTATATACAGGGTGTTACGGTACAGAGTCAATGTGGAGGCTATATACAGGGGGTACCGGTACAGAGTCAATGTGGAGGCTATATACAGGGTGTTACGGTACAGAGTCAATGTGGAGACTATATACAGGGTATTACGGTACAGAGTCAATGTGGAAGCTATATACAGGGGGTACCGGTACAGAGTCAATGTGGAGGCTATATACAGGGGGTACCGGTACAGAGTCAATGTGGAGACTATATACAGGGGGTACCGGTACAGAGTCAATGTGGAGGATATATACAGGGTATTACGGTACAGAGTCAATGTGGAGGCTATATACAGGGTATTACGGTACAGAGTCAATGTGGAGGCTATATACAGGGGGTACCGGTACAGAGTCAATGTGGAGGCTATATACAGGGGGTACCGGTACAGAGTCAATGTGGAGGCTATATACAGGGGGTACCGGTACAGAGTCAATGTGGAGACTATATACAGGGGGTACCGGTACAGAGTCAATGTGGAGGCTATATACAGGGTGTTACGGTACAGAGTCAATGTGGAGGCTATATACAGGGTGTTACGGTACAGAGTCAATGTGGAGGCTATATACAGGGTGTTACGGTACAGAGTCAATGTGGAGGCTATATACAGGGTGTTACGGTACAGAGTCAATGTGGAGGCTATATACAGGGGGGTACCGGTACAGAGTCAATATGGAGGCTATATACAGGGGGTACCGGTACAGAGTCAATGTGGAGACTATATACAGGGGGTACCGGTACAGAGTCAATGTGGAGGCTATATACAGGGTATTACGGTACAGAGTCAATGTGGAGGCTATATACAGGGTGTTACGGTACAGAGTCAATGTGGATACTATATACAGGGGGTACCGGTACAGAGTCAATGTGGAGGCTATATACAGGGTGTTACGGTACAGAGTCAATGTGGAGGCTATATACAGGGGGTACCGGTACAGAGTCAATGTGGAGGCTATATACAGGGTGTTACGGTACAGAGTCAATGTGGAGGCTATATACAGGGTGTTACGGTACAGAGTCAATGTGGAGGCTATATACAGGGTATTACGGTACAGAGTCAATGTGGAAGCTATATACAGGGGGTACCGGTACAGAGTCAATGTGGAGGCTATATACAGGGGGTACCGGTACAGAGTCAATTTGGAGACTATATACAGGGGGTACCGGTACAGAGTCAATGTGGAGGCTATATACAGAGTGTTACGGTACAGAGTCAATGTGGAGGCTATATACAGGGGGTAGCGGTACAGAGTCAATGTGCGGGGTACAGGTTAGTAACGAGGCTATATACAGGGGGTACCGGTACAGAGTCAAATGTGCGGGGTACAGGTTAGTCGAGGTCATTTCTACATGTAAGTAGGGGTAAAGTGACTATACATAGATAATAAACAGCAAATAGCAGCAGTGTAAAAACAAAGGTGGAGGGCATTTGATTAATTGTTCAGCAGTCTCATGGCTTGGGGGTAGAAGTTAAGGAGCCTTTTGTTCCTAGACTTGGAGCTCCGGTACCTCTTGCCGTACGGTAGCAGAGAGAACAGTCTATGACTTGGGAGACTGGAGTCTATGACAATTTTGTGGGCCTTCCTCTGACACCGCCTGGTATAGAGGTCCTGAATGGCAGGAAGCTTGGCCCCAGTGATGTACTGGGCTGTACACACTACTTTCTGAAGCGCCTTACGGTTGGATGCCGAGCAGTTGCCATACCAGGCGGTGATGCAACCGGTCTGGAGGCTCTCGATTGAGATTGCATCATCTGTGGATCTGTTGTGCCGGTATGCAAACTGGAGTGGGTCTAGGGTTTCCGGGATGATGGTGTTGATGTGAGCCATGACCAGCCTTTCGAAGCACTTCATGGCTACCAACGTGAGTGCTGCGGGGCGGTAGTCATTTAGGCAGGTTACCTTCACTTTCTTGGGCACAGGGACTATGGTGGTCTGTTTGATACATGTAGGTATTACAGACTCGGTCAGGGAGAGGTTGAAAATGTCAGTGAAGACACTTGCCAGTTGGTCCGCACATGCTCGCAGTACACGTCCTGGTAATCCGTCCGTGGCCTTGTGAATATTGACCTGTTTAAAGGTCTTGTGGGGACAATGTAAATAGTCCAGGTAGCCAATTGATTAACTGCTCAAGAGTCTTATGACTTGGGGGTAGAAGCTGTTAAGAAAGCCTTTTTGACCTAGACTTGGCGCTCCGGTACCGCTTTCCGTGCGGTAGTAGAGAGAACAGTCTATGACTAGGGTGGCTGGAGTCCTTGGCAATTTTTTGGGCCTTCCTTTGTTCCTCTGGTACAGATTCCCTGGATGGCAGGAAGTTTGGCCCCAATGATGTGCTTGGCCCCAGTGATGTACTGGGCCATACGCACTACCCTCTGTAGTGCCTTGCGGTCGGAGGCCGAGCAGTTGCCGAACCAGGCAGTTATGCAACCAGTCAGGATGCTCTCGATGGTGCAGCTGTAGAACTTTTGGCATGGGTCCTAAGAGCATCAATCTTTTCAGTCTCCTGTGGGGGAATAGGCGTTGTCGTGCCCTCTTCACGACTGTCTTGGTGTGTTTGGACCATGATAGTTTGTTGGTGATGTGGACACCAACGAACTTGAAGCTCTCAACCTGCTCCACTACAGCCCTGTCGATGATAATGGGGGCGTGCTCGACCCACCTTTTTCTGTAGTCCACAATCATCTCCTAGCCTTTAGCTCGGTGTGGATGTTGTCTGCAATCCATGGCTTCTGGTTGGGAAATGTACGTACGGTCACTGTGGGGAAAACTTTGTCGATGCACTTATTGATGAAGCCAGTGACTGAGGTGGTATACTCCTCAATACCATTGGATAAATACCGGAACATATTCCAGTCTGTGCTAGCAAAACAGTACTGTAGCGTAGCATCCACGTCATCTTCCGTATTGAGCGAGTCACTGGTACTTCCTACTTTAGTTTTTTTCTTGTAAGCAGGAATCAGGAGGATGGAATTATGGTCAGATTTGCCAAATGGAGGGAGAGGGAGAGCTTTGTATGCATCTCTGTGTGTGGAGTATAGGTGGTCCAGAGTTGATTTTCCTCTGGTTGAACATTTAACATGCTGGTTGAAATTAGGTCCAATGGATTTAAGTTTGCCTGCATTAAAGTCCCCGGCCACTAGGAGCGCAGCTTCTGGATGAGCGTTTTCTTCTTTGCTTATGGCCTTAAACAGCTGGTTGAGTGAGGTCTTAGTGCCAGCTTCGGTTTGTGGTGGTAAATAGACGGCTGCGAATAATATAGATGAGAACTCTCTTGGTAGATAGTGTGGTCTACAGCTTATCATGAGGTGCTCTACCTCTTGGTAGACAGTGTGGTCTACAGCTTATCATAAGGTACTCTACCTCTTGGTAGATAGTGTGGTCTACAGCTTATCATAAGGTACTCTACCTCAGGCGAGCAATACCTCGAGACTTCCTTAATATTAGACATCGCGCACCAGCTGTTACTGACCAATAGACACACACCACCACCCCTCGTCTTACAGGACGTAGCTGCTCTGTCCTGCCGATGCACGGAAAACCCAGCCAATTGTATTTTATCGGTGTCGTCGTTCAGCCACGACTCTGTGAAACATAAGAGTTCAGATTTTTTTTTTTTATGTCCCATTGGTAGGATAGTCTCGAACAGAGCTCATCGTGTTTATTCTCCAGTGATTGCACGTTGGCCAATAGAACGGATGGTTAATTAACCACTGCACGACGAATTCTCACATGGCAACCCGATCTCCGCCCCTGTACCTCCGTGCGTTTCTTCACGCCAATGATGGGGATTTGGGCCCTGGTCTGGGAGAAACAATCTATCCTTCGCATCAGACTCATTAAAGAAAAATCTTTGTCCAGTTCGAGGGGAGAACTCACTGTTCTCATATCCAGAAGCTCTTTTCAGTCATAAAGAGACGGTAGCAACAACATTATGTACAAAATAAGTTACAAACAATGCAAGAAAATAAACAAAATAGTACAGTTGGTTAGGAGCCTGTAAAATGGTAGCCATCCCCTCTGGCACCGTTATCAGGCCTGGAGACATTCAGATACAGGTCTATCAGGCCTGGAGACATTCAGATACAGGTCTATCAGGCCTGGAGACATTCAGATACAGGTCTATCAGGCCTGGAGACATTCAGATACAGGTCTATCAGGCCTGGAGACATTCAGATACAGGTCTATCAGGCCTGGAGACATTCAGATACAGGTCTATCAGGCCTGGAGACATTCAGATACAGGTCTATCAGGCCAGGAGACATTCAGATACAGGTCTATCAGGCCTGGAGACATTCAGATACAGGTCTATCAGGCCTGGAGACATTCAGATACAGGTCTATCAGGCCTGGAGACATTCAGATACAGGTCTATCAGGCCTGGAGACATTCAGATACAGGTCTATCAGGCCTGGAGACATTCAGATACAGGTCTATCAGGCCTGGAGACATTCAGATACAGGTCTATCAGGCCAGAGACATTCAGATACAGGTCTATCAGGCCTGGAGACATTCAGATACAGGTCTATCAGGCCTGGAGACATTCAGATACAGGTCTATCAGGCCTGGAGACATTCAGATACAGGTCTATCAGGCCTGGAGACATTCAGATACAGGTCTATCAGGCCAGGAGACATTCAGATACAGGTCTATCAGGCCAGGAGACATTCAGATACAGGTCTATCAGGCCTGGAGACATTCAGATACAGGTCTATCAGGCCTGGAGACATTCAGATACAGGTCTATCAGGCCTGGAGACATTCAGATACAGGTCTATCAGGCCTGGAGACATTCAGATACAGGTCTATCAGGCCTGGAGACATTCAGATACAGGTCTATCAGGCCTGGAGACATTCAGATACAGGTCTATCAGGCCTGGAGACATTCAGATACAGGTCTATCAGGCCTGGAGACATTCAGATACAGGTCTATCAGGCCTGGAGACATTCAGATACAGGTCTATCAGGCCTGGAGACATTCAGATACAGGTCTATCAGGCCTGGAGACATTCAGATACAGGTCTATCAGGCCTGGAGACATTCAGATACAGGTCTCTCAGTATGGAGACATTCAGATACAGGTCTATCAGGCCTGGAGACATTCAGATACAGGTCTATCAGGCCTGGAGACAGAGATTCGTTATCCTTCCTTTTGTCTCTGGACCTTAGGACTCTTTCATGTGTCCCAAATGGTTCCCTTTACCAGCAGTGCACTGCAGGCCCTGGTTAACAGTAGTGCACTGCAGGCCCTGGTTAACAGTAGTGCAATGCAGGCCCTGGTTAACAGTAGTGCACTGCGTAGGGAATAGGAGACCATTTGGGACAGTGTCTCAAAGTAAACTATGACTGTTACACAGTTGTACGTACCGGTGTCTTGTCCCCTGCCGTGGCGATCGAAGGGTCCAACCGGATGAATTTAGGGGGGCGGCCCGGTCTCCTTCCTGTCCCAAACCTCTTCCTGCCACGCCCACGAGCACGCCCCTTCGGTCTGCAGAAACACAGGTTAAAGTCAATCATTCGATCATTCAATTCAATTTACTAAACACATTTTTTACCAAAATCTTCTGACAAACTGTGTTTTACAGGTCAAGGAGAGGACTGTGGGGACGAGGCGAGCGAAGCATTCCAGTGTGCGTGTTACCTGGTGACGTAGTCCAGCTTGTCATCGTGCATGTTGAGGTGCTGCTGTAGCTGTTCTGAACTCATGAAGCGTCTGTTACACTCATAACACGGCCAATTCTTCTCCTGCTCGCGTAACACTGAAAAACGCAACAAGACCAGAGTCATGGGTCTACACTGGTGCACCAGCACATGATTTGGTCGCAACAATTGTTTTATAATATCTTTTAGAATTGATAATGACCTGGGCTGCGTCCCATAATGTGCCTGTATTCCATACAGAAGCAGGCTAATAATGACTAGCCATCTTAGCAGAAGCAGGCTAATAATGACTAGCCATCTTAGCAGAAGCAGGCTAATAATGACTAGCCATCTTAGCAGAAGCAGGCTAATAATGACTAGCCATCTTAGCAGAAGCAGGCTAATAATGACTAGCCATCTAAGCAGAAGCAGGCTAATAATGACTAGCCATCTTAGCAGAACCAGGCTAATAATGACTAGCCATCACAGCAAAACCAGGCTAATAATGACTAGCCATCACAGCAAAACCAGGCTAATAATGACTAGCCATCATACTGAACCAGGCTAATAATGACTAGCCATCTTAGCAGAACCAGGCTAACAATGGCTAGCCATCTTAGCAGGACCAAGCTAATAATGACTAGCCATCTTAGCAGAACTAGGCTAATAATGACTAGCCATCTTAGCAGAACCAGGCTAATAATGACAAGCCATCTTAGCAGAACCAGGCTAATAATGACAAGCCATCACACAGAACCAGGCTAATAATGACTAGCCATCTTACTGAACCAGGCTAATAATGACTAGCCATCATACTGAACCAGGCTAATAATGACTAGCCATCATACTGAACCAGGCTAACAATGACTAGCCATCATACTGAACCAGGCTAATAATGACTAGCCATCATACTGAACCAGGCTAATAATGACTAGCCATCATACTGAACCAGGCTAATAATGACTAGCCATCTTACTGAACCAGGCTAACAATGGCTAGCCATCTTACTGAACCAGGCTAACAATGATTAGCCATCATACTGAACCAGGCTAATAATGACTAGCCATCTTAGCAGAACCAGGCTAATAATGACTAGCCATCTTAGCAGAACCAGGCTAATAATGACTAGCCATCTTAGCAGAACCAAGCTAATAATGACTAGCCATCTTAGCAGAACCAAGCTAATAATGACTAGCCATCACACAGAACCAGGCTAATAATGACTAGCAATCTTAGCAGAACCAGGCTAATAATAACTAGCCATCTTAGCAGAACTAGGCTAATAATGACTAGCCATCTTAGCAGAACCAGGCTAATAATGACAAGCCATCACACAGAACCAGGCTAATAATGACTAGCCATCTTACTGAACCAGGCTAATAATGACTAGCCATCTTAGCAGAACCAGGCTAATAATGACTAGCCATCATACTGAACCAGGCTATTAGTGACTAGCCATCTTACTGAACCAGGCTAACAATGACTAGCCATCATACTGAACCAGGCTAATAATGACTAGCCATCTTACTGAACCAGGCTAACAATGGCTAGCCATCTTACTGAACCAGGCTAACAATGATTAGCCATCATACTGAACCAGGCTAATAATGACTAGCCATCTTAGCAGAACCAGGCTAATAATGACTAGCCATCTTAGCAGAACCAGGCTAATAATGACTAGCCATCTTAGCAGAACCAAGCTAATAATGACTAGCCATCTTAGCAGAACCAAGCTAATAATGACTAGCCATCTTAGCAGAACCAAGCTAATAATGACTAGCCATCACACAGAACCAGGCTAATAATGACTAGCAATCTTAGCAGAACCAGGCTAATAATAACTAGCCATCTTAGCAGAACTAGGCTAATAATGACTAGCCATCTTAGCAGAACCAGGCTAATAATGACTAGCCATCATACAGAACCAGGCTAATAATGACTAGCAATCTTAGCAGAACCAGGCTAATAATAACTAGCCATCTTAGCAGAACTAGGCTAATAATGACTAGCCATCTTAGCAGAACCAGGCTAATAATGACTAGCCATCATACTGAACCAGGCTAATAATGACTAGCCATAACACAGAACCAGGCTAATAATGACTAGCCATCTTAGCAGGACCAGGCTAATAATAACTAGCCATCTTCTAAATGAGCATGCCCTTGTGTTCCTGTATTTAAAAGGAGCATGCCCTTGTGTTCCTGTATTTAAAAGGAGCATGCCCTTGTGTTCCTGTATTTAAAATAGCATGCCCTTGTGTTCCTGTATTTAAAGGAGCATGCCCTTGTGTTCCTGTATTTAAAAGGAGCATGCCCTTGTGTTCCTGTATTTAAAAGGAGCATGCCCTTGTGTTCCTGTATTTAAAAGGAGCATGCAAGTTTATAATGCGTGCATAATTTCAATAGTAGGTGATTTTTTTCTTTCATATGCGGGCTGAGCAAGTAGCCTATAGCCTACAGGGTTCATACAGACATTGGCAAGTCAAACTCAACGACTTTCTCAACCACTTCATTATAATTTTCAAAGACCTACATTTTATATTTAAAATTGTTGTAATATGTCGAGCCCTGGCACACACACAAACGAGGCATTGAGGTGTCCGTTGTTGCCTCTTCAGAAAGTTGGTATATTTTGGAGGGAAATTGCACATTACTGTTTGAATAACTCATGATCATTTTTTTAATAACGTGACCACGATTATAAAAATAAATCACTGACACCCTTGCGTCCAATTAAAAATCTGTGTCGCTCCGTCAAAAAGGTGGCAAATTCGACTGTTTAGGTCGCAGTATCGAAACCCTGCCACAGCAGATGAAACATTAGGGTTTAAATAAACCCTGCAGTACTGAAACAAACAACTACAGTAGTGTAGAGAAAATATTAGGACCAGGAGCAAACATCACTGCTATCATAGACAAGGCTACAAACACACACATACAGTTGAAGTCGGAAGTTTACATACACCTTAGCCAAATACATTTAAACTCAGTTTTTCACAATTCCTGACGTTTAATACGAGTAAAAAATTCCCTGTCTTAGGTCAGTTAGGATCACCACTTTATTTTAAGAATGTGAAATGTCAGAATAATAGTAGAGAGAATGATTTTTATTTCTTTCATCACATTCCCAGTGGGGCAGAAGTTTACATACACTCAATCAGTATTTGGTAGCATTGCCTTTAAATTGTTTAACTTGGGTCAAACGTTTCAGGTAGCCTTCTACAAGCATACCACCACAAGTTGGGTGAATTTTGGCCCATTCCTCCTGACAGACTGGTGTAACTTAGTCAGGTTTGTAGGCCTCCTTGATCCCACACGCTTTTCAGTTCTGCCCCCAAATGTTCTATAGGGTTGAGGTCAG
>NW_025549201.1:10000-17500 GCF_905237065.1 Salmo salar | reverse complement strand
AGTGTAGCCCTCTGGAATAGACCTGCTACGTAGTGTAGCCCTCTAGAATAGACCTGCTACGTAGTGTAGCCCTCTGGAATAGACCTGCTACGTAGTGTAGCCCTCTGGAATAGACCTGCTACGTAGTGTAGCCCTCTGGAATAGACCTGCTACGTAGTGCAGCCCTCTGGAATAGACCTGCTACGTAGTGTAGCCCTCTGGAATAGACCTGCTACGTGAGTGTAGCCCTCTGGAATAGACCTGCTACGTAGTGTAGCCCTCTGGAATAGACCTGCTACGTAGTGTAGCCCTCTGGAATAGACCTGCTACGTAGTGTAGCCCTCTGGAATAGACCTGCTACGTAGTGTAGACCTGCTACGTAGTGCAGCCCTCTAGAATAGACCTGCTACGTACTGTAGCCCTCTAGAATAGACCTGCTACGTAGTGCAGCCCTCTGGAATAGACCTGCTACGTAGTGTAGCCCTCTGGAATAGACCTGCTACGTAGTGTAGCCCTGCTACGTAGTGTAGACCTGCTACGTAGTGTAGCCCTGCTACGTAGTGTAGACCTGCTACGTAGTGTAGCCCTGCTACGTAGTGTAGCATGTGTGCTTTCATTAGAAACCGTCTTCATGTTGCAGATGGACTAGATTACAGCCGCCGACTTATCTACAGATCACCGTGCAGCAGAAATAACTAGCGATTATGACGTGTGGATCAGTTAGCTCAGTCGGCGATGCTCCCAGACACGGATTCGCAGCCGTTCAGACAACCCACCTTCAGTTCCTGTTTGGGCTGGATGTTCTTGATGGTTGTGTAGAAGATTTCAGAGCCGTACTGATAGGCTACCAGGTTCTGTTCCAGGTGGTTCTGGGCGGGACGAACAAACATCAGCCAATTACAGATGTCCTCGTCGGACAGGTCCACCCACATGTCATCAGACTTCTCCATGTCCTTGTCTGCATCCAGCATGCACAGCTACGGAGAGAAGAGAGGGACGAGTTAGAGACAGACAGACAGACAGACAGACAGACAGACAGACAGACAGACAGACAGACAGACAGACAGACAGACAGACAGACAGACAGACAGACAGACAGACAGACAGACAGACAGACAGACAGACAGACAGACAGACAGACAGACAGACAGACAGACAGACAGACAGACAGACAGACAGACAGACAGACAGACAGACAGACAGACAGACAGACAGCTCAGTGGGGGTATTCTCATGATGTTATTATGGGTTGGAGGGTTTGTATTTTGTCACTCTCCCTCATGCTGGCCCCCCCTCTCTCCATCATGCTGGCCTGCCCCCCCTCTCTCTCCATCATGCTGGCCCCCCCCTCTCTCCATCATGCTGGCCTGCCCCCCCTCTCTCTCCATCATGCTGGCCCCCCCCTCTCTCCATCATGCTGGCCCCCCTCTCTCCATCATGCTGGCCTGCCCCCCCTCTCTCTCCTCATGCTGGCCCCCCCTCTCTCCATCATGCTGGCCTGCCCCCCCTCTCTCCCTCATGCTGGCCTGCCCCCCTCTCTCTCCCTCATGCTGGCCTGCCCCCCCCTCTCTCCCTCATGCTGGCCTGCCCCCCCCTCTCTCCTCCCCCTCAGCCTCTTCTCTAATGATGCCAGTGTGTGTTCAATCTTCAGGCTGTTGCGGTTAGAAATTCAGCGATGTCTTCGGGCCAGTCTCGCGAGGACGGGCTAGCCTACTCAGTAGACCACCGGTAACATGTATCCATCATGCTTTACAGACATCATGGAATGTGGGCCTTGAAAACGCCTTGGCTATGGCATGTCTGTCTGTTAGGGTAGGCTGCACTACGTTTATTACACTACGATCGGGGTTCAAGTCCGGCCTCTGGCAGGGCCACTCAAGGACATTCAGAGACTTGTCCCGAAGCCACTCCTGCGTTGTCTTGGCAGTGTGCTTATGGTCGTTGTCCTGTCGGAAGGTGAACCTTCGCCCCAGTCTGAGGTCCTGACTATGTGTTGTTCACAGAGTCAGGAACAACACCACAGAGTCAGGAACAACACCACAGAGTCAGGAACAACACCACAGAGTCAGGAACAACACCACAGAGTCAGGAACAACACCACAGAGTCAGGAACAACACCACAGAGTCAGGAACAACACCACAGAGTCAGGAACAACACCACAGAGTCAGGAACAACACCACAGAGTCAGGAACAACACCACAGAGTCAGGAACAACACCACAGAGTCAGGAACAACACCACAGAGTCAGGAACAACACCACAGAGTCAGGAACAACACCACAGAGTCAGGAACAACACCACAGAGTCAGGAACAACACCACAGAGTCAGGAACAACACCACAGAGTCAGGAACAACACCACAGAGTCAGGAACAACACCACAGAGTCAGGAACAACACCACAGAGTCAGGAACAACACCACAGAGTCAGGAACAACACCACAGAGTCAGGAACAACACAGAGTCAGGAACAACAAGGGGACCATTTGATCAGACATTAAAGTCTACAACTGCTCCTCTTGACAGTATAGACTCTTGTAGAAAACGGAGAAGTCAACTTACCTTGAGGTGGATGTAGTGGTCGTGAAGTTGTCCCTGTCTGACCAGGGGTCCCTCCACGGGGCCGAACTGGGTCCTCTTGGGGATCCGTCTCTTGGAGAAGACTCCCCTAGGAAGCGGTCTATGTAGAGAACGAGGGGGGAGGCTGGCCCGCGCCCGGGACACCACTGGACGGTTAGGGATGGGGTGAAGGGCACCGTGCTTCATACACACCGATGGGTTGGACATGTTACATTCCTCACACCCTGAGGGAGGGAGGGAGGGAGGGAGGGGGAAGGAAGGAGAGGAGGGAGGGAGAGAGGGAGGGAAAAGGAAGGAGAGGAGGGAGGGAGGGAGGAGGGGAGAGAGAGGGAGGGAGGGAGAGAGGGGGAGGGAGGGAGGAAGGAAGGGAAGGAGGGAGGGGAGAGAGAGGGAGGAAGGAAGGGAGGGAGGGAGGGAGGGAGGGAGGGAGGGAGGGAGGAGGGAGGAGGGAGGGAGGGAGGGAGGGAGGGAGGGAGGGAGGGAGGAAGGAAGGGAAGGAGGGAGGGGAGAGAGGGAGGAAGGAAGGGAGGGAGGGAGGGAGGGAGGGAGGGAGGGAGGGAGGGAGGGAGGAGGGAGGGAGGGAGGAGAAAGTATGACAGTGAGGGTCCCAGAACCACAGATGGTTATACCCAGACAGAGAAAGAGGCAAAAAAAGAGATAAAGAATATAAATATATATAATAATGATAAAGAATGAGTTCACTGTCATTTTGAACTGTCAGTATAAACACAACACAGTATTGGTCCTGTCACAGTCAGGTAAAACTCCTGTTCCTAGTACATGCCCAGAAAGCTCTATCACCTGGGAGGTAAAACTCCTGTCCCTAGTAGACGCCCAGAAGGGCCCGTCACTGGGGTGGTAAAACTCCTGTCCCTAGTAGACACCCAGAAAGCTCTATCACCTGGGAAGTAAAACTCCTGTCCCTAGTAGACGCCCAGAAGGGCCCGTCACCAGGGAGGTAAAACTCCTGTCCCTAGTAGACGCCCAGAAGGCCCCGTCACCAGGTAGGTAAAACTCCTGTCCCTAGTAGACGCCCAGAAGGGCCCGTCACCAGGGAGGTAAAGAAACTCACAGAGGTTGTGTGGTGTGAAGGCCTGTGGCGCGCTAGGCTCCCAGTCATCTAGGTCCGAGTCATCTTCGTCATCATCCTCTTCGTCAGAGTCCTCAGTGGATGTGGCCCCCAGGGGGCTGGAGGAGGGGTCAACCATCCCAGCCATGGAGGGGAGGGAACTGGACAGCTGACCCTGGGGTAGAAAGAATATAAAGGTATGGTTATAGGTGTGGACCAGACCTCTCCAACCCTGTTCCTGGAGAGATACCCCTCCTGGAGGTTTTAACTCCAACCCTGTTCCTGGAGAGATACCCCTCCTGGAGGTTTTAACTCCAACCCTGTTCCTGGAGAGATACCCCTCCTGGAGGTTTTAACTCCAACCCTGTTCCTGGAGAGATACCCCTCCTGGAGGTTTTAACTCCAACCCTGTTCCTGGAGAGATACCCCTCCTGGAGGTTTTAACTCCAACCCTGTTCCTGGAGAGATACCCCTCCTGGAGGTTTTAACTCCAACCCTGTTCCTGGAGAGATACCCCTCCTGGAGGTTTTAACTCCAACCCTGTTCCTGGAGAGATACCCTCCTGGAGGTTTTAACTCCAACCCTGTTCCTGGAGAGATACCCTCCTGGAGGTTTTAACTCCAACCCTGTTCCTGGAGAGATACCCCTCCTGGAGGTTTTAACTCCAGCCCTGTTCCTGGAGCGATACCCCTCCTGTAGGTTTTAACTCCAGCCCTGTTCCTGGAGCGATACCCCTCCTGGAGGTTTTAACTCCAACCCTGTTCCTGGAGAGATACCCTCTCCGTGCCCAATGGAGAATATTCATTGAAAGTGCCTCTTAGTCCAGAGGGATATCTTATGAAGCAAGCTACATTTAACTCTGTGTTTTCTACAGCTAGCCAGCTTCAGTTAGCTTCACATTCCAATCTCAGGCTTCATCCGTACTACGATGGTGGAACCCAAAATATAGACTGATTTAGTCCAGTGTTTGTAAACAATGTAAGTGTCAAAGTCTTTAAAAGTCTGTAAAGTCTTTAAAAATGATTAAAACTATAATTTGTATGGTTCGTCCTTGCATCCATAACTCTGTCTATGAATTTGAGAGTGGTAAACATTTGTTTACCACTCTATCCCTCAGCTGTTTACTAAAAACCCTGACAATGGTGACGGCTTTGTTGTTGTCTGAACGACAGATCACCATTTCTGTTCTGATGTCCCAGTCCGATTCCTAGTGCTGAGTGATTGACCAAAATGTCTGTTATTTTTAGCTTTTAGAAGTGCGGTCTTTATTTTATTACTTGTCGTTAATGTCGTCTTTTGTGTACTTATCAATGCACAAGCACCTTTTCCCCTATCTATATGTTTATTCCATCATTCATCTTTGCCTCGATCCTGACTAGTCTCCCAGTCCCTGAAAAATATCCCCACAGTATGATGCTGCCACCACCATGATTCACCGTAGGGATGGTACCAGGTTTCCTCCAGATGTGACACTTGGCGTTCAGGCCAAAGAGTTCAATCTTGGTTTCATCAGACCAGAGAATCTTGTTTCTCATGGTCTGAGAGTCCTTTAGGTGCCTTTTGGAAAACTCCAAGCGGGCCGTCATGTCTTTTACTGAGGAGTGGCTTCTGTCTGGCCACTCTACCATAAAGGCCTGATTGGTGGAGTGCTGTAGAGATGGTTGTCCTTCTGGAAGGTTCTCCCATCTCCACAGAGGAACTCTGGAGCTCTGTCAGAGTTACCATCGGGTTCTTGGTCACCTCCCTGACCAAGGTCCTTCTCCCCTGATTGCTCAGTTTGGCCGGGCGGCCAGCTCTAGGAAGAGTCTTGGTGGTTCCAATCTTCTTCCATTTCAGAATGATGGAGGCCACTGTGTTCTTGGGGACCTTCAATTCTGCAGAAATGTTTTAGTACCCCTCCCCCAGATCTGTGCATTAACACAATCCTGTATCGAAGCTCTACGGACAATTCCTTCGACCTCATGGCTTGGTTTTTGCTCTGACATGCACTGTCAACTGTGGGACCTTATATAGACAGGTGTGTGCCTTTCCAAATCATGTCCAAATCAATTGAATTTACCACAGGTGGACTCCAATCCAAGTTGTAGAAACATCTCAAGGATGATCAATGGAAACAGGATGCACCTGAGTTCAATTTCGAGTTTCATAGCGAAGGGTCTGAATACTTATGTAAATAAGGTATTTCTGTTTTTTATTTTTAATACATTTGCTAAACATCTAAAAACCTGTTTTCGCTTTGTCATTGTGGGGTATTGTGATGTCATTGTGGGGTATTGTGATGTCATTGTGGGGTATTGTGATGTCATTGTGGGGTATTGTGATGTCATTGTGGGGTATTGTGATGTCATTGTGGGGTATTGTGATGTCATTGTGGGGTATTGTGATGTCATTGTGGGGTATTGTGATGTCATTGTGGGGTATTGTGTGTAGATTGATTCAAATACTTTTTATTTTTTTTCGCTTATCAATTTTAGAATCAGGCCGTTAACATTCAAAAACGTGGAAAAGTTCTAGGGGTCTGAATTCTTTCCAAATGCACTTTATATGGTCAACCGCCAAAGGCCGAAGCGCCCCCTACCTGTCCGGTCTGTGTGGGACAGACACAGAGATAGACAGAAGAACGAGGGATAGAGAGCACTTACTTCACCAGGTATCTCTACCTGATAATACATGATCTGTGTCTAGAGAGCAGTTCCTTCACTAGGTATCTCTACCTGATAATACATGATCTAAGTGTCTAGAGAGCAGTTCCTTCACTAGGTATCTCTACCTGATAATACATGATCTAAGTGTCTAGAGAGCAGTTCCATCACTAGGTATCTCTACCTGAAAATACATGATCTAAGTGTCTAGAGAGCAGTTCCTTCACTAGGTATCTCTACCTGATAATACATGATCTAAGTGTCTAGAGAGCAGTTCCTTCACTAGGTATCTCTACCTGAAAATACATGATCTAAGTGTCTAGAGAGCAGTTCCTTCACTAGGTATCTCTACCTGATAATACATGATCTGTGTCTAGAGAGCAGTTCCTTCACTAGGTATCTCTACCTGATAATACATGATCTAAGTGTCTAGAGAGCAGTTCCTTCACTAGGTATCTCTACCTGAAAATACATGATCTAAGTGTCTAGAGAGCAGTTCCTTCACTAGGTATCTCTACCTGATAATACATGATCTAAGTGTCTAGAGAGCAGTTCCTTCACTAGGTATCTCTACCTGATAATACATGATCTAAGTGTCTAGAGAGCAGTTCCTTCACTAGGTATCTCTACCTGATAATACATGATCTGTGTCTAGAGAGCAGTTCCTTCACTAGGTATCTCTACCTGAAAATACATGATCTAAGTGTCTAGAGAGCAGTTCCTTCACTAGGTATCTCTACCTGATAATACATGATCTAAGTGTCTAGAGAGCAGTTCCTTCACTAGGTATCTCTACCTGAAAATACATGATCTAAGTGTCTAGAGAGCAGTTCCTTCACTAGGTATCTCTACCTGATAATACATGATCTAAGTGTCTAGAGAGCAGTTCCTTCACTAGGTATCTCTACCTGAAAATACATGATCTAAGTGTCTAGAGAGCAGTTACTTCACTAGGTATCTCTACCTGAAAATACATGATCTAAGTGTCTAGAGAGCAGTTCCTTCACCAGGTATCTCTACCTGAAAATACATGATCTAAGTGTCTAGAGAGCAGTTCCTTCACTAGGTATCTCTACCTGAAAATACATGATCTAAGTAATTGATAGTTGGTATTCAGCAGTCATAAAGCCTTATTTACTTTGAACAAATAGTAAAATAGTGATTTTGTCAGACAGAATAGACAGCAGCTCTATAGAGATGAGATGATGACTTGGAATAAAATAATAAAGTCA
>NW_025549201.1:0-2500 GCF_905237065.1 Salmo salar | reverse complement strand
ACTCACTTTTTATACTCTGTTTATAGCCTCCTGGGCCATATGCAGTTTCCTCACTAGTTCCCTAATTCCTTCGGATCTTGTATCATAGCAGATAATATTCTAATTTTTGGTGACTTTAACATTCCCATGAAGTCCACAACCCAAGGCTTTCGGACCATCATCGACTCAGTGGGTTTTGTCCAACATGTCTCTGACCTACTCACTGCCACAGTCATACTCTGGACCTAGTTTTGTCCCATGAATAAATGTTGTGGATCTAAATGTTTTCCTCATAATCCTGACTATCGACCACCATTTTATTCGTTTACAATTGCAACAAATAATCTGCTCAGACCCCAACCAAGGAGCATTAAAAGTCGTACTATAAATTCTCAGACAACCCAAAGATTACCTTGAGTGCCCTTCCACTGCCTCTGCCTACCCAAGACTCAAGGACAAAAATCAATTAACCACCTACCAGGAACTCAATTTAACCTTGCATGGCAATACCCTAGATGCAGTTGCACCCCTAAAAACTAAAAACATCTGTCATAGAAACTAGCTCCTTATACAGAAAATACGAGCTCTGAACAAGCTTCCAGAAAATTGGAGCGGAATGGCGCCACACCAAACTGGAGTCTTCGCTGCTTGGAAACAGTCGTGGTGTCGAAGAGCCCTTACTGCTGCTCATCATCCTATTTTTCCAATTAATTGAGGAAAATAAACATCTTTCTTTTTGATACTGTGCACGCTAATAACAGCCTTCGCAAATGGGGATGGCTTTCATTCAGCGTAATAATTTATAACTTCTTTAATCATATCTTCGAAACATTACACTCTCTTTATCTGGGTATTCCTCCAAAAGCTCCATTGTCCTGGTCTGCACAACTCTGCCAGGACCTAGGATCAGGGGAGATACTAAAGTGTTTTAGTACTATATCTCTTGTCTCAATGATAAAATAATCATGCGCCTCCAAACCCTCAAGCTGCATACTGACCCTATTCCAACTAAACTACTGAAAGCTGCTTCCTGTGCTTGGCCCTCCTATGTTAACATAATAACGCTCTCTATCCCGGATGTGTACCAAGCTCACTAAAAGTGGCATATAAAGCCTCTCTTGAAAAAGCCGAATCTTGATCCAAAATTAAAACACTACTGCTATATCAATCTTCCATTCCTCTCCAAAATTTAAAAAAGCTGTTGCACCGCAACTACTACTTCCTGAAGACAAACAATGTATCCGCGCTTCAGTCTGGTTTTAACCCCATCATAGCACTAACTGCACTTGTGAAGGTGGTAAATGACTTTTAATTCAAGCTCTGCATCTTCCTCGTGCTCCTAATCTTAGTGCCCTTTTGATACCATCGATCACCACATTCTTTTGGAGGGTTGGAAACCCAAATTGGTCTACATGGACAAGTTCTGCCTTTTAGATCTTTGGAAGTATCGTTTGTCTCTGTGAATTTTGTCCTCCTGACAAATCAATTTATTTTTTCCCAAGTTCCGTTTTAGCCACTATTGTTTTCACTATTTTTACCTCTTGGGATGTCATTCAATATGTTATTTCCTTTTGCAGACACACACAACTGTACATTTCAATGAAACATGGTAGCCCCAAAATTGCCCCCTCGCTAAAACCTGTGTTTCAACATAATTTCAAACTTTCTGCTTTTAAGCTCGACAAAACAGAGATGCTTTTTGTCCCAAAATCTTTTATCTATTATTGATTTTTCTCAAATAAAACTGTTAAGGACCTGCGTTACTCTGGAGTCCCTGATCTCTCTTTTAAGAACATCTCAGACTGTTTCAAGGACAGCTTTTTTTCCATCTACTAACATTGCAAAAATCAAAATTTTCTGTCCAAAAATGGCCTTCTAAAAAATTAATCCATATTTTGTTACTTCTAGCTGGACTACTGCAATGCTCTACTTTCCGGCTACCGGATAAAGCACTAAATAAACTTCAGTTAGTGCTAAATACGTCTGCTAGAATCCTACTAGAACCAAAAAATTTCGTCATATTACTCCAGTATTAGCCTCCCTCCACTGGCTTCCTGTTAAGCGGGCTATTTCAAGTTTTTACTGCTAACCTACAAACATTACATGCTTTCTCCTATATCTTTCCGATTGGTCCTCCACTACATACCTACACGTACGCTACGTCACAAGGCATGAGCCTCCTAATTGTCCCTAGAATTTCTAAGCAAGCGCTGGAGGTGGGCTTTCTCCTATAAGCTCCATTTTTATATTCTGCCCTACCAATGTGAGAGACGCAACTCAGTCTCAACCTTTAGGTCTTTACTGAAGACTTATCTCTCTCAATAGGTCCTATGATTAAATATAGTCTGGCCCAGGGGTGTGAAGGGTGAGCGCAAGGCTGGAGCAAAAGCCCCTTTGTCTCTCTTGCGGTTCCCCTCTTTCCACTGGGATTCTCCTCTGCCTCTAACCCTTTTACAGAGGCTATCACTTCAGCCTACTGGTTGTTCTTCCATGCCGTCCATGGGAGGGTGCGTCACTTGAG
>NW_025549200.1:0-2551 GCF_905237065.1 Salmo salar | reverse complement strand
TGCCTTCTCTGCCTCAGCTATCCCCTTTAGTGAGTCCATTTCCTCACTTCCTTCAGACAGAGTGAGTTGTAATCCCACAAAGTATCTAAGGAAGGTCTTTGGTCTAAGATGTCAACGTGGTGATGTGCATCTTTGACTAGCCTGACTATCAGCCTCCCAATCTGTATAGTGGACAAGAGATCATTCCAGTTCATTCCTTAATTGTATGTTTTCAAAATCATGTTGTGAAATTCTTTCACACAGAGACACTCAAAGTCAATCTGAAAATGAATCATTGTTTATTGTCAGCGAGCTGGAGAGGTTCCAACTAATCAGAGGATCTCTCCCTTGTCAGACCTAACTCAATGTACCATAGCACACATGTCAATCAGGATCTCCTGGCCGACCCAGCAGCTGTCTTATAAACGGCTAGATACAGACAAGTTATATTTGCATGATTTAGCATAATTAATGAATCATTACTGTTATGTTCCATTAATGTGTGTCACGTGTTATCGCCGGTGAAGGAGGACCAAAATGCAGCAGGACTGTGTTTGTTCATTTATTAAATCAAAATGAACACAAAAAACAACAAACGAAATACAGACAGTTTGGCAAGGCACAAGTACAACACAGAACAATCTCCCATAAACAAACACACCTAATTCAATATAGGACTTCCAATCAAAGGCAACACCACACAGCTGTCCTTCAATCAAAAGCCCACTCAAATTAATTTACATAGAAACACACTTCCTAGACTACACATAGAAATACATAAAACATAGACCACAAACCAAAAACTCCTGAAATACTAAATCAAACACCCTTTAACCAAAACAAAATTATGATAAAATGAACAATTTGCCACTGTCCTCTGGACTCAAACTACAACAACAATTATGAACCTTATACTGGCCAGGTGACAGTACTTCAAAAAGGTGCCAACCGAAGCACCTTAAAAACAAAAAACAACAAACCCAAACAACAAAACTACAACCCCCCACAAAAGGAGGGAAGGGAGGGCATGCCGCCACCACGACACTGTTGCTGACCCTCCCCAACTACCCATCTGGAGTGTGGGGCCCTCTGTCCATTGCCCAGGCAGTCGGGCCATTCTGGGCAGTCGGGTCAGTCGCCCAGTCCGCAGCTCGGCAGTCGGGCCAGTCCGCAGCTCGGCAGCCGGGCCAGTCCGCAGTCGGGAAGTCGGGCCGCTGCGCGATCGTTGACGGGCGGGCAGCCCGCCACTGCTGACTGGCGGGCAGCCCCAGCGACGCGACTGGGCGGGCAGCCCTGGCATCGGCTGACTGCTGGCAGCTCCGGGCGCATCGTTGACCGGCGGAAAACGCCACTGCCGACTGGGCGGGCAGCCCGGCGATCAGGTTGATCGTGCAGCCCCACTGCTGATCAGCGGCAGCCCCGGTGAGTGCTGACTGGCGAGAGCGGGTTTACGCACTTGAAGCCTGGGTGCGTGGGCTGTGAACACGCACTCCAGGCTCCGGTGCGGGAGGAACAGGACGAGTCGGATCAAAGACAACTGGTCCCAGACGTAGAGACAGGAGCTGGAAACCCAGGCGTGAGGCACAGCTCTGTCTTTATCTTACCTCCTGCACAACCCGCCGGCTGGATGGGATTAGTAGCCCCAGGTCAGATGGGGTGCTTGTACAGGGCAGACTGGGCTGTGCAGGGGCCTGATGGTGTCAGGGCGAGTTGGCTGCAGCCTGGCCCTGGAGGCGGGTTTAGCGACTGGGATGCGCTGCGCAGGCATCCTCCTACTTCAGGCTGGATGCCCGCTCTAGCACGGCACCTGCGAAGGCAACAATGTGTTGACCGGACTGTGCGGGTGTATGGGAAGAGATGTTTCGCTGAGGAGCCATCATGGCGCCTCCACTCACCGCTCTCCTCTGATATAACCACGGGTAGCTGGTCGGCTCTTCCTATGCCTAGCCAAACCACCCGTGTGCCCCCCCCAAACAATTCTTGGGGTGGTCGTGCTTCAACACCAGTCGTGTTCCCTGGAAATTGTCTCTGTCCATACCAGCCTTTTTGCCTTTCCTCTCTCTTAACATCTGTCCCCATGGAAGGCGATCTTTGGATCTCCTCCTAAGTGTAGGAGCCTTCTCCCTTCAAGATCTCCTCCCAAGTCCATCTCTCACCATAGTCCAACTCAAAATCACCAGCCTTCCTGCTGCTTGGTCCTGGTTTGGTGAAAGATTCTGTCACGGAAGAATGTCGGTAAAGGAGGATCAAAACAGCAGGATTCGTGTTTGTTCATTTTAAAGTCATTTATTAAATCAAAATGAATACAAAAACCAACAGCCAAAAAAACAGAACGAATACAGACAGTCTGGCAAGGCACAAGGCTAAACACAGAACAATTTCCTACAAACACAGACAAACACATCCATCCAATACAGGATCAAATCAAAGGCAATACTCACAGCTGCCTTCAATTGAAAGTCCACCCCAATTAACATAGAAACACACTTACTTAGACTATGCCAAGAAAAACACAAACACAGACTATGTTCAAAACCCGAAATACTAAAATCAAACAATCTTTACCAAAACA
>NW_025549199.1:0-89879 GCF_905237065.1 Salmo salar | reverse complement strand
CCTCTCTAACAGGTAGCCCTCTCTAACAGGTAGCACCTCTCTAACAGGTAGCACCCTCTCTAACAGGTAGCACCTCTCTAACAGGTAGTACCTCTCTAACAGGTAGTACCTCTCTATCAGGTAGTACCTCTCTATCAGGTAGTACCTCTCTAACAGGTAGTACCTCTCTAACAGGTAGTACCTCTCTATCAGGTAGTACCTCTCTAACAGGTAGTACCTCTCTAACAGGTAGTACCTCTCTATCAGGTAGTACCTCTCTAACAGGTAGCACCTCTCAACAGGTAGCACCTCTCTAACAGGTAGTACCTCTCTAACAGGTAGTACCTCTCTATCAGGTAGTACCTCTCTAACAGGTAGTACCTCTCATCAGGTAGTACCTCTCTATCAGGTAGTACCTCTCTAACAGGTAGCCCCTCTCTAACAGGTAGCACCTCTCTCTAACAGGTAGTACCTCTCTAACAGGTAGTACCTCTCTATCAGGTAGTACCTCTCAACAGGTAGTCCTCTCTATCAGGTAGTACCTCTCTAACAGGTAGTACCTCTCTAACAGGTAGTACCTCTCTAACAGGTAGTACCTCTCTAACAGGTAGTACCTCTCTATCAGGTAGTACCTCTCTCATCAGGTAGTACCTCTCCAACAGGTAGTACCTCTCTAACAGGTAGTACCTCTCTAACAGGTAGTACCTCTCTAACAGGTAGCACCTCTCTAACAGGTAGTACCTCTCTAACAGGTAGTACCTCTCTAACAGGTAGTACCTCTCTAACAGGTAGTACCTCTCTAACAGGTAGTACCTCTCTAACAGGTAGTACCTCTCTAACAGGTAGCCCCTCTCTAACAGGTAGCACCTCTCTAACAGGTAGTACCTCTCAACAGGTAGCACCTCTCTAACAGGTAGTACCTCTCTAACAGGTAGTACCTCTCATCAGGTAGTACCTCTCTATCAGGTAGTACCTCTCTAACAGGTAGTACCTCTCTCTAACAGGTAGTACCTCTCTAACAGGTAGCACCTCTCTAACAGGTAGTACCTCTCTAACAGGTAGTACCTCTCTAACAGGTAGTACCTCTCTCTATCAGGTAGTACCTCTCTATCAGGTAGCCCCTCTCTAACAGGTAGTACCTCTCTAACAGGTAGTACCTCTCTAACAGGTAGTACCTCTCTAACAGGTAGTACCTCTCTATCAGGTAGTCCCTCTCTAACAGGTAGTACCTCTCTAACAGGTAGTACCTCTCTAACAGGTAGTACCTCTCTAACAGGTAGTACCTCTCTAACAGGTAGTACCTCTCTAACAGGTAGTACCTCTCTAACAGGTAGTACCTCTCAACAGGTAGTACCTCTCTATCAGGTAGTACCTCTCTAACAGGTAGTACCTCTCTATCAGGTAGTACCTCTCTAACAGGTAGCACCTCTCTAACAGGTAGCACCTCTCTAACAGGTAGTACCTCTCTATCAGGTAGTACCTCTCTATCAGGTAGTACCTCTCTATCAGGTAGTACCTCTCTAACAGGTAGAACCTCTCTAACAGGTAGTACCTCTCTATCAGGTAGTACCTCTCTAACAGGTAGTACCTCTCTATCAGGTAGTACCTCTCTATCAGGTAGTACCTCTCTAACAGGTAGTACCTCTCTATCAGGTAGTACCTCTCTAACAGGTAGTACCTCTCTATCAGGTAGTACCTCTCTATCAGGTAGTACCTCTCTAACAGGTAGTACCTCTCTATCAGGTAGTACCTCTCTAACAGGTAGTACCTCTCTAACAGGTAGTACCTCTCTAACAGGTAGTACCTCTCTAACAGGTAGTACCTCTCTATCAGGTAGTACCTCTCTATCAGGTAGTACCTCTCTAACAGGTAGCCCTCTCTAACAGGTAGTACCTCTCTAACAGGTAGTACCTCTCTATCAGGTAGTACCTCTCTAACAGGTAGTACCTCTCTATCAGGTAGTACCTCTCTAACAGGTAGTACCTCTCTAACAGGTAGTACCTCTCTAACAGGTAGTACCTCTCTAACAGGTAGTACCTCTCTAACAGGTAGTACCTCTCTAACAGGTAGTACCTCTCTAACAGGTAGTACCTCTCTAACAGGTAGTACCTCTCTAACAGGTAGTACCTCTCTAACAGGTAGTACCTCTCTAACAGGTAGTACCTCTCAACAGGTAGTACCTCTCTAACAGGTAGTACCTCTCTAACAGGTAGCACCTCTCTAACAGGTAGTACCTCTCTAACAGGTAGTACCTCTCTAACAGGTAGTACCTCTCTATCAGGTAGTACCTCTCTATCAGGTAGTACCTCTCAACAGGTAGTACCTCTCTAACAGGTAGTACCTCTCCTAACAGGTAGCACCTCTCTAACAGGTAGTACCTCTCTAACAGGTAGTACCTCTCTAACAGGTAGTACCTCTCTATCAGGTAGTACCTCTCTATCAGGTAGTACCTCTCTAACAGGTAGTACCTCTCTAACAGGTAGTACCTCTCTAACAGGTAGCCCTCTCTAACAGGTAGTACCTCTCTATCAGGTAGTACCTCTCTATCAGGTAGTACCTCTCTATCAGGTAGTACCTCTAACAGGAAGCCCCAGTCTAACAGGTAGTACCTCTCTAACAGGTAGTACCTCTCTAACAGGTAGTACCTCTCTAACAGGTAGTACCTCTCTAACAGGTAGTACCTCTCTAACAGGTAGTACCTCTCTAACAGGTAGTACCTCTCTAACAGGTAGTACCTCTCTAACAGGTAGTACCATCTCTAACAGGTAGTCCCTCTCTAACAGGTAGTACCTCTCTAACAGGTAGTACCTCTCTATCAGGTAGTACCTCTCTATCAGGTAGTACCTCTCAACAGGTAGTACCTCTCAACAGGTAGTACCTCTCTAACAGGTAGTACCTCTCTATCAGGTAGTACCTCTCTAACAGGTAGTACCTCTCTAACAGGTAGTACCTCTCTAACAGGTAGTACCTCTCTAACAGGTAGTACCTCTCTAACAGGTAGTACCTCTCTAACAGGTAGTACCTCTCTATCAGGTAGTACCTCTCTAACAGGTAGTACCTCTCTAACAGGTAGTACCTCTCTAACAGGTAGTACCTCTCTAACAGGTAGTACCTCTCTAACAGGTAGTACCTCTCTAACAGGTAGTACCTCTCTAACAGGTAGTCCCTCTCTAACAGGTAGTACCTCTCTAACAGGTAGCACCTCTCTAACAGGTAGTACCTCTCTAACAGGTAGTACCTCTCTAACAGGTAGTACCTCTCTAACAGGTAGTACCTCTCTATCAGGTAGTACCTCTCTATCAGGTAGTACCTCTCTAACAGGTAGCCTCCTCTAACAGGTAGTACCTCTCTAACAGGTAGTACCTCTCTAACAGGTAGTACCTCTCTAACAGGTAGTACCTCTCTAACAGGTAGTACCTCTCTATCAGGTAGTACCTCTCTAACAGGTAGTACCTCTCTAACAGGTAGTACCTCTCTAACAGGTAGCACCTCTCTAACAGGTAGTACCTCTCTATCAGGTAGTACCTCTCTAACAGGTAGTACCTCTCTAACAGGTAGTACCTCTCTAACAGGTAGTACCTCTCTAACAGGTAGTACCTCTCTATCAGGTAGTACCTCTCTAACAGGTAGTACCTCTCTAACAGGTAGTACCTCTCTAACAGGTAGTACCTCTCTAACAGGTAGCACCTCTCTAACAGGTAGTACCTCTCTAACAGGTAGTACCTCTCTAACAGGTAGTACCTCTCTAACAGGTAGTACCTCTCTAACAGGTAGTACCTCTCTAACAGGTAGTACCTCTCTAACAGGTAGTACCTCTCTAACAGGTAGTACCTCTCTAACAGGTAGTACCTCTCTAACAGGTAGTACCTCTCTAACAGGTAGTACCTCTCTATCAGGTAGTACCTCTCTAACAGGTAGCCCCTCTCTAACAGGTAGTACCTCTCTAACAGGTAGTACCTCTCTAACAGGTAGTACCTCTCTATCAGGTAGTACCTCTCTATCAGGTAGTACCTCTCTATCAGGTAGTACCTCTCTAACAGGTAGTACCTCTCTAACAGGTAGTACCTCTCTAACAGGTAGTACCTCTCTAACAGGTAGTACCTCTCTATCAGGTAGTACCTCTCTATCAGGTAGTACCTCTAACAGGAAGCCCCTCTAACAGGTAGTACCTCTCTAACAGGTAGTACCTCTCTAACAGGTAGTACCTCTCTATCAGGTAGTACCTCTCTATCAGGTAGTACCTCTCTATCAGGTAGTACCTCTCTAACAGGTAGTACCTCTCTAACAGGTAGTACCTCTCTAACAGGTAGTACCTCTCTATCAGGTAGTACCTCTCTAACAGGTAGTACCTCTCTAACAGGTAGTACCTCTCTAACAGGTAGTACCTCTCTATCAGGTAGTACCTCTCTAACAGGTAGTACCTCTCTATCAGGTAGTACCTCTCTAACAGGTAGTACCTCTCTAACAGGTAGTACCTCTCTAACAGGTAGTACCTCTCTAACAGGTAGTACCTCTCTAACAGGTAGTACCTCTCTAACAGGTAGTACCTCTCTAACAGGTAGTACCTCTCTAACAGGTAGTACCTCTCTAACAGGTAGTACCTCTCTAACAGGTAGTACCTCTCTATCAGGTAGTACCTCTCTAACAGGTAGTCCCTCTCTAACAGGTAGTACCTCTCTAACAGGTAGCACCTCTCTAACAGGTAGTACCTCTCTAACAGGTAGTACCTCTCTAACAGGTAGCACCTCTCTAACAGGTAGTACCTCTCTAACAGGTAGTACCTCTCTATCAGGTAGTACCTCTCTAACAGGTAGTACCTCTCTAACAGGTAGTACCTCTCAACAGGTAGTACCTCTCTAACAGGTAGCACCTCTCTAACAGGTAGCACCTCTCTAACAGGTAGTACCTCTCTAACAGGTAGTACCTCTCTAACAGGTAGTACCTCTCTATCAGGTAGTACCTCTCTAACAGGTAGTACCTCTCTAACAGGTAGCACCTCTCTAACAGGTAGTACCTCTCTAACAGGTAGTACCTCTCTAACAGGTAGTACCTCTCTATCAGGTAGTACCTCTCTAACAGGTAGTACCTCTCTAACAGGTAGTACCTCTCTATCAGGTAGTACCTCTCTAACAGGTAGCCCCTCTCTAACAGGTAGTACCTCTCTATCAGGTAGTACCTCTCTATCAGGTAGTACCTCTCTATCAGGTAGTACCTCTCTATCAGGTAGTACCTCTCTAACAGGTAGTACCTCTCTATCAGGTAGTACCTCTCTAACAGGTAGTACCTCTCTAACAGGTAGTACCTCTCTATCAGGTAGTACCTCTCTATCTTCTATCAGGTAGTACCTCTCTATCAGGTAGTACCTCTCTATCAGGTAGTACCAGTCTAACAGGTAGTACCTCAGTCTAACAGGTAGTACCTCTCTAACAGGTAGTACCTCTCTAACAGGTAGTACCTCTCTATCAGGTAGTACCTCTCTATCAGGTAGTACCTCTCTAACAGGTAGTACCCCTCTAACAGGTAGTACCTCTCTAACAGGTAGTACCTCTCTAACAGGTAGTACCTCTCTATCAGGTAGTACCTCTCTATCAGGTAGTACCTCTCTATCAGGTAGTACCTCTCTATCAGGTAGTACCTCTCTATCAGGTAGTACCTCTCTACCAGGTAGTACCTCTCTACCAGGTAGTACCTCTCTATCAGGTAGTACCTCTCTATCAGGTAGTACCTCTCCAACAAGTAGTACCTCTCTATCAGGTAGAACCTCTCTATCAGGTAGTACCTCTAACAGGAAGCCCAAGTCTAACAGGTAGTACCTCTCTAACAGGTAGTACCTCTCTAACAGGTAGTACCTCTCTATCAGGTAGTCCCTCTCTAACAGGTAGTCCCTCTCTAACAGGTAGTACCTCTCTAACAGGTAGCCCCTCTCTAACAGGTAGCACCTCTCTAACAGGTAGCACCTCTCTAACAGGTAGTACCTCTCTAACAGGTAGTACCTCTATCAGGTAGTACCTCTCTATCAGGTAGTACCTCTCTAACAGGTAGTACCTCTCCTCTCTAACAGGTAGTACCTCTCTAACAGGTAGCACCTCTCTAACAGGTAGTACCTCTCTAACAGGTAGTACCTCTCTAACAGGTAGTACCTCTTTAACAGGTAGTACCTCTCTATCAGGTAGTACCTCTCTAAAAGGTAGCCCCTCTCTAACAGGTAGCACCTCTCTAACAGGTAGCACCTCTCTAACAGGTAGTACCTCTCTATCAGGTAGTACCTCTCTAACAGGTAGTACCTCTCTAACAGGTAGTACCTCTCTATCAGGTAGTACCTCTCTAACAGGTAGTACCTCTCTAACAGGTAGTACCTCTCTAACAGGTAGCACCTCTCTAACAGGTAGCACCTCTCTAACAGGTAGTACCTCTCTAACAGGTAGCCCCTCTCTAACAGGTAGCACCTCTCTAACAGGTAGTACCTCTCTAACAGGTAGTACCTCTCTAACAGGTAGTCCCTCTCTAACAGGTAGCCCCTCTCTATCAGGTAGTACCTCTCTATCAGGTAGCACCTCTCTAACAGGTAGCCCCTCTCTAACAGGTAGCTCCTCTCTAACAGGAAGCCCCTCTCTAACAGGTAGTACCTCTCTATCAGGTAGTACCTCTAACAGGAAGCCCCAGTCTAACAGGTAGTACCTCTCTAACAGGTAGTACCTCTCTAACAGGAAGTACCTCTCTATCAGGTAGTACCTCTCTATCAGGTAGTACCTCTCTATCAGGTAGCACCTCTCTAACAGGTAGCCACTCTCTAACAGGTAGCTCCTCTCTAACAGGAAGCCCCTCTCTAACAGGTAGTACCTCTCTATCAGGTAGTACCTCTCTATCAGGTAGTACCTCTAACAGGAAGCCCCAGTCTAACAGGTAGTACCTCTCTAACAAGTAGTACCTCTCTAACAGGTAGTACCTCTCTAACAGGTAGTACCTCTCTATCAGGTAGTACCTCTCTAACAGGTAGCCCCTCTCTAACAGGTAGCTCCTCTCTAACAGGAAGCCCCTCTCTAACAGGTAGTACCTCTGTAACAGGTAGTACCTCTCTGACAGGTAGTACCTCTCTAACAGGTAGTCCCTCTCTAACAGGTAGTCCCTCTCTAACAGGTAGTCCCTCTCTAACAGGTAGTACCTCTCTAACAGGTAGTACCTCCCTATCAGGTATTACCTCTCTAACAGGTAGTCCCTCTCTAACAGGTATTACCTCTCTATCAGGTAGTACCTCTCTGACAGGTAGTACCTCTCTGACAGGTAGTACCTCTCTATCAGGTAGTCCCTCTCTAACAGGTAGTCCCTCTCTATCAGGTAGTACCTCTCTAACAGGTAGCCCCTCTCTAACCGGTACCACCTCTCTAACAGGTAGCTCCTCTCTAACAGGAAGCCCCTCTCTAACAGGTAGTACCTCTCTATCAGGTAGTACCTCTCTAACAGGTAGTACCTCTCCTCTCTAACAGGTAGTACCTCTCTAACAGGCAGTACCTCTCTATCAGGTAGTACCTCTCTAACAGGTTGTACCTCTCTAACAGGTAGCCCCTCTCTAACAGGTAGCCACTCTCTAACAGGTAGCCCCTCTCTAACAGGTAGCACCTCTCTAACAGGTAGTACCTCTCTATCAGGTAGTACCTCTCCAACAGGTAGTCCCTCTCTATCAGGTAGTACCTCTCTATCAGGTAGTACCTCTCTATCAGGTAGTACCTCTCTATCAGGTAGTACCTCTCTAACAGGTAGTACCTCTCTATCAGGTAGTACCTCTCTAAAAGGTAGCCCCTCTCTAACAGGTAGCACCTCTCTAACAGGTAGTACCTCTCTATCAGGTAGTACCTCTCTATCAGGTAGTACCTCTCTATCAGGTAGTACCTCTAACAGGAAGCCCCAGTCTAACAGGTAGTACCTCTCTAACAGGTAGTATCTCTCTAACAGGTAGTACCTCTCTATCAGGTAGTCCCTCTCTATCAGGTAGTACCTCTCTATTAGGTAGTACCTACTCCAACAGGTAGTACCTCTCTATCAGGTAGTTCCTCTCTAACAGGTTGTACCTCTCTATCAGGTAGTACCTCTCTATCAGGTAGTACCTCTCTATCAGGTAATACCTCTCTATCAGGTAATACCTCTCTATCAGGTAATACCTGTCTATCAGGTAGTACCTCTCTACCAGGTAGTACCTCTCTATCAGGTAATACCTCTCTAACAGGTAGTACCTCTCCAACAAGTAGTACCTCTCTATCAGGTAGAACCTCTCTATCAGGTAGTACCTCTAACAGGAAGCCCAAGTCTAACAGGTAGTACCTCTCTAACAGGTAGTACCTCTCTAACAGGTAGTACCTCTCTATCAGGTAGTCCCTCTCTAACAGGTAGTCCCTCTCTAACAGGTAGTACCTCTCTAACAGGTAGCCCCTCTCTAACAGGTAGCACCTCTCTAACAGGTAGCACCTCTCTAACAGGTAGTACCTCTCTAACAGGTAGTACCTCTATCAGGTAGTACCTCTCTATCAGGTAGTACCTCTCTAACAGGTAGTACCTCTCCTCTCTAACAGGTAGTACCTCTCTAACAGGTAGCACCTCTCTAACAGGTAGTACCTCTCTAACAGGTAGTACCTCTTTAACAGGTAGTACCTCTCTATCAGGTAGTACCTCTCTAAAAGGTAGCCCCTCTCTAACAGGTAGCACCTCTCTAACAGGTAGCAACTCTCTAAAAGGTAGTACCTCTCTATCAGGTAGTACCTCTCTAACAGGTAGTACCTCTCTAACAGGTAGTACCTCTCTATCAGGTAGTACCTCTCTAACAGGTAGTACCTCTCAACAGGTAGTACCTCTCTAACAGGTAGTACCTCTCTAACAGGTAGTACCTCTCTAACAGGTAGCACCTCTCTAACAGGTAGCACCTCTCTAACAGGTAGTACCTCTCTAACAGGTAGCCCCTCTCTAACAGGTAGCACCTCTCTAACAGGTAGAACCTCTCTAACAGGTAGTACCTCTCTAACAGGTAGTCCCTCTCTAACAGGTAGCCCCTCTCTATCAGGTAGTACCTCTCTATCAGGTAGCACCTCTCTAACAGGTAGCCCCTCTCTAACAGGTAGCTCCTCTCTAACAGGAAGCCCCTCTCTAACAGGTAGTACCTCTCTATCAGGTAGTACATCTAACAGGAAGCCCCAGTCTAACAGGTAGTACCTCTCTAACAGGTAGTACCTCTCTAACAGGAAGTACCTCTCTAACAGGTAGTACCTCTCTATCAGGTAGTACCTCTCTATCAGGTAGCACCTCTCTAACAGGTAGCCACTCTCTAACAGGTAGCTCCTCTCTAACAGGAAGCCCCTCTCTAACAGGTAGTACCTATCTATCAGGTAGTACCTCTCTATCAGGTAGTACCTCTAACAGGAAGCCCCAGTCTAACAGGTAGTACCTCTCTAACAAGTAGTACCTCTCTAACAGGAAGTACCTCTCTAACAGGTAGTACCTCTCTATCAGGTAGTACCTCTCTAACAGGTAGCCCCTCTCTAACAGGTAGCTCCTCTCTAACAGGTAGCCCCTCTCTAACAGGTAGTACCTCTGTAACAGGTAGTACCTCTCTGACAGGTAGTACCTCTCTAACAGGTAGTCCCTCTCTAACAGGTAGTCCCTCTCTAACAGGTAGTCCCTCTCTAACAGGTAGTACCTCTCTAACAGGTAGTACCTCCCTATCAGGTATTACCTCTCTAACAGGTAGTCCCTCTCTAACAGGTATTACCTCTCTATCAGGTAGTACCTCTCTGACAGGTAGTACCTCTCTGACAGGTAGTACCTCTCTATCAGGTAGTCCCTCTCTAACAGGTAGTCCCTCTCTATCAGGTAGTACCTCTCTAACAGGTAGCCCCTCTCTAACCGGTACCACCTCTCTAACAGGTAGCTCCTCTCTAACAGGAAGCCCCTCTCTAACAGGTAGTACCTCTCTATCAGGTAGTACATCTAACAGGAAGCCCCAGTCTAACAGGTAGTACCTCTCTAACAGGCAGTACCTCTCTATCAGGTAGTACCTCTCTAACAGGTTGTACCTCTCTAACAGGTAGCCCCTCTCTAACAGGTAGCCACTCTCTAACAGGTAGCCCCTCTCTAACAGGTAGCACCTCTCTAACAGGTAGTACCTCTCTATCAGGTAGTACCTCTCTATCAGGTAGTACCTCTCTAACAGGTAGTACCTCTCTATCAGGTAGTACCTCTCTAACAGGTAGTACCTCTCTATCAGGTAGTACCTCTCTAACAGGTAGTACCTCTCTAACAGGTAGTACCTCTCTATCAGGTAGTACCTCTCTATCAGGTAGTACCTCTCTAGCAGGTAGCCCCTCTCTAACAGGTAGTACCTCTCTAACAGGTAGTCCCTCTCTATCAGGTAGTACCTCTCTATCAGGTAGTACCTCTCTATCAGGTAGTACCTCTTTAACAGGTAGTACCTCTCTAACAGGTAGTCCCTCTCTAACAGGTAGTACCTCTCTAACAGGTAGCCCCTCTCTATCAAGTAGTACCTCTCTAACAGGTAGTACCTCTAACAGGAAGCCCCAGTCTAAGAGGTAGTACCTCTCTAACAGGTAGTACCTCTCTAACAGGTAGTACCTCTCTATCAGGTAGTCCCTCTCTAACAGGTAGTACCTCTCTAACAGGTAGCCCCTCTCTAACAGGTACCACCTCTCTAACAGGTAGTACCTCTCTAACAGGTAGCCCCTCTCTAACAGGTACCACCTCTCTAACAGGTAGTACCTCTCTATCAGGTAGTACCTCTCTAACAGGTAGTACCTCTAACAGGAAGCCCCAGCCTAACAGGTAGCCCCTCTCTAACAGGTAGCACATCTCTAACACGTAGTATCTCTCTAACAGGTAGTACCTCTCTATCAGGTAGTACCTCTCTATCAGGTAGTACCTCTAACAGGAAGCCCCAGTCTAACAGGTAGTACCTCTCTAACAGGTAGTACCTCTCTAACAGGTAGTACCTCTCTAACAGGTAGTACCTCTCTATCAGGTAGTACCTCTCTATCAGGTAGCACCTCTCTAACAGGTAGCCCCTCTCTAACAGGTAGCTCCTCTCTATCAGGTAGTACCTCTCTATCAGGTAGTACCTCTAACAGGAAGCCCCAGTCTAACAGGTAGTACCTCTCTAACAGGTAGTACCTCTCTAACAGGAAGTACCTCTCTAACAGGTAGTACCTCTCTATCAGGTAGTACCTCTCTATCAGGTAGCACCTCTCTAACAGGTAGCCCCTCTCTAACAGGTTGCTCCTCTCTAACAGGAAGCCCCTCTCTAACAGGTAGTACCTCTCTAACAGGTAGTACCTCTCTAACAGGTAGTCCCTCTCTATCAGGTAGTACCTCTCTATCAGGTAGTACCTCTCTATCAGGTAGTACCTCTTTAACAGGTAGTACCTCTCTAACAGGTAGTAGCTCTCTAACAGGTAGTCCCTCTCTATCAGGTAGTACCTCTCTATCAGGTAGTACCTCTCTATCAGGTAGTACCTCTCTAACAGGTAGTACCTCTCTATCAGGTAGTCCCTCTCTAACAGGTAGTACCTCTCTAACAGGTAGCCCCTCTCTATCAAGTAGTACCTCTCTAACAGGTAGTACCTCTAACAGGAAGCCCCAGTCTAAGAGGTAGTACCTCTCTAACAGGTAGTACCTCTCTAACAGGTAGTACCTCTCTATCAGGTAGTCCCTCTCTAACAGGTAGTACCTCTCTAACAGGTAGCCCCTCTCTAACAGGTAGCCTTCTCTCTAACAGGTAGTACCTCTCTAACAGGTAGCCCCTCTCTAACAGGTAGCCACCTCTCTAACAGGTAGTACCTCTCTATCAGGTAGTACCTCTCTAACAGGTAGTACCTCTAACAGGAAGCCCCAGCCTAACAGGTAGCCCCTCTCTAACAGGTAGCACCTCTCTAACACGTAGTACCTCTCTAACAGGTAGTACCTCTCTATCAGGTAGTACCTCTCTATCAGGTAGTACCTCTAACAGGAAGCCCCAGTCTAACAGGTAGTACCTCTCTAACAGGTAGTACCTCTCTAACAGGAAGTACCTCTCTAACAGGTAGTACCTCTCTATCAGGTAGTACCTCTCTAACAGGTAGCACCTCTCTAACAGGTAGCCCCTCTCTAACAGGTAGCTCCTCTCTATCAGGTAGTACCTCTCTATTAGGTAGTACCTCTCTAACAGGAAGCCCCTCTAACAGGTAGTACCTCTCTAACAGGTAGTACCTCTCTAACAGGAAGTACCTCTCTAACAGGTAGTACCTCTCTATCAGGTAGTACCTCTCTATCAGGTAGTCCCTCTCTAACAGGTAGTACCTCTCTAACAGGTAGCCCCTCTCTATCAAGTAGTACCTCTCTAACAGGTAGTACCTCTAACAGGAAGCCCCAGTCTAACAGGTAGTACCTCTCTAACAGGTAGTACCTCTCTAACAGGTAGTACCTCTCTATCAGGTAGTCCCTCTCTAACAGGTAGTACCTCTCTAACAGGTAGCCCCTCTCTAACAGGTACCACCTCTCTAACAGGTAGTACCTCTCTAACAGGTAGCCCCTCTCTAACAGGTACCACCTCTCTAACAGGTAGTACCTCTCTATCAGGTAGTACCTCTCTAACAGGTAGTACCTCTAACAGGAAGCCCCAGTCTAACAGGTAGCCCCTCTCTAACAGGTAGCACCTCTCTAACACGTAGTATCTCTCTAACAGGTAGTACCTCTCTATCAGGTAGTACCTCTCTATCAGGTAGTACCTCTAACAGGAAGCCCCAGTCTAACAGGTAGTACCTCTCTAACAGGTAGTACCTCTCTAACAGGAAGTACCTCTCTAACAGGTAGTACCTCTCTATCAGGTAGTACCTCTCTATCAGGTAGCACCTCTCTAACAGGTAGCCCCTCTCTAACAGGTAGCTCCTCTCTAACAGGTAGTACCTCTCTAACAGGTAGTACCTCTCTATCAGGTAGTACCTCTCTATCAGGTAGTACCTCTAACAGGAAGCCCCAGTCTAACAGGTAGTACCTCTCTAACAGGTAGTACCTCTCTAACAGGAAGTACCTCTCTAACAGGTAGTACCTCTCTATCAGGTAGTACCTCTCTATCAGGTAGCACCTCTCTAACAGGTAGTACCTCTCTATCAGGTAGTACCTCTCTATCAGGTAGCACCTCTCTAACAGGTAGCCCCTCTCTAACAGGTTGCTCCTCTCTAACAGGAAGCCCCTCTCTAACAGGTAGTACCTCTCTATCAGGTAGTACCTCTCTATCAGGTAGTACCTCTAACAGGAAGCCCCAGTCTAACAGGTAGTACCTCTCTAACATGTAGTACCTCTCTAACAGGAAGTACCTCTCTAACAGGTAGTACCTCTCTATCAGGTAGTACCTCTCTAACAGGTAGTCCCTCTCTAACAGGTAGTCCCTCTCTAACAGGTAGTCCCTCTCTAACAGGTAGTACCTCTCCAACTGGTAGTACCTCTCTAACTGGTAGTACCTCTCTAACAGGTAGTCCCTCTCTAACAGGTAGTCCCTCTCTAACAGGTAGTACCTCTCTAACAGGTAGTACCTCTCTAACAGGTAGTACCTCTCTAACAGGTAGTACCTCTAACAGGTAGCCCCTCTCTAACAGGTAGTACCTCTCTATCAGGTAGTACCTCTCTAACAGGTAGCCCCTCTCTAACAGGTACCACCTCTCTAACAGGTAGTACCTCTCTAACAGGTAGCCCCTCTCTAACAGGTACCACCTCTCTAACAGGTAGTACCTCTCTATCAGGTAGTACCTCTCTAACAGGTAGTACCTCTAACAGGAAGCCCCAGCCTAACAGGTAGCCCCTCTCTAACAGGTACCACCTCTCTAACAGGTAGTACCTCTCTAACAGGTAGCCCCTCTCTAACAGGTACCACCTCTCTAACAGGTAGTACCTCTCTATCAGGTAGTACCTCTCTATCAGGTAGTACCTCTAACAGGAAGCCCCAGTCTAACAGGTAGTACCTCTCTAACAGGTAGTACCTCTCTAACAGGAAGTACCTCTTTAACAGGTAGTACCTCTCTGTCAGGTAGTACCTCTCTTCCAGGTAGTACCTCTCTATCAGGTAGTACCTCTCTAACAGGTAGTCCCTCTCTAACAGGTAGTCCCTCTCCAACAGGTAGTCCCTCTCTAACAGGTAGTCCCTCTCTAACAGGTAGTCCCTCTCTAACAGGTAGTCCCTCTCTAACAGGTAGTACCTCTCTAACAGGTAGTACCTCTCTATCAGGTAGTACCTCTCTAACAGGTAGTCCCTCTCTAACAGGTATTACCTCTCTATCAGGTAGTACCTCTCTGACAGGTAGTACCTCTCTGACAGGTAGTACCTCTCTATCAGGTAGTCCCTCTCTAACAGGTAGTCCCTCTCTATCAGGTAGTACCTCTCTAACAGGTAGCCCCTCTCTAACAGGTACCACCTCTCTAACAGGTAGTACCTCTCTAACAGGTAGCCCCTCTCTAACAGGTACCACCTCTCTAACAGGTAGTACCTCTCTATCAGGTAGTACCTCTCTAACAGGTAGTACCTCTAACAGGAAGCCCCAGCCTAACAGGTAGCCCCTCTCTAACAGGTAGCACCTCTCTAACACGTAGTATCTCTCTAACAGGTAGTACCTCTCTATCAGGTAGTACCTCTCTATCAGGTAGTACCTCTAACAGGAAGCCCCAGTCTAACAGTTAGTACCTCTCTAACAGGTAGTACCTCTCTAACAGGAAGTACCTCTCTAACAGGTAGTACCTCTCTATCAGGTAGTACCTCTCTAACAGGTAGTACCTCTCTAACAGGTAGTACCTCTTTAACAGGTAGTACCTCTCTATCAGGTAGTACCTCTCTAACAGGTAGTACCTCTCAACAGGTAGTACCTCTCTAACAGGTAGTACCTCTCTAACAGGTAGTACCTCTCTAACAGGTAGTACCTCTCTAACAGGTAGTACCTCTCTAACAGGTAGCCCCTCTCTAACAGGTAGCACCTCTCTAACAGGTAGCACCTCTCTAACAGGTAGTCCCTCTCTAACAGGTAGCCCCTCTCTATCAGGTAGTACCTCTCTATCAGGTAGCACCTCTCTAACAGGTAGCCCCTCTCTAACAGGTAGCTCCTCTCTAACAGGAAGCCCCTCTCTAACAGGTAGTACCTCTCTATCAGGTAGTACATCTAACAGGAAGCCCCAGTCTAACAGGTAGTACCTCTCTAACAGGCAGTACCTCTCTATCAGGTAGTACCTCTCTAACAGGTTGTACCTCTCTAACAGGTAGCCCCTCTCTAACAGGTAGCCACTCTCTAACAGGTAGCCCCTCTCTAACAGGTAGCACCTCTCTAACAGGTAGTACCTCTCTATCAGGTAGTACCTCTCTATCAGGTAGTACCTCTCTATCAGGTAGTACCTCTCTATCAGGTAGTACCTCTAACAGGAAGCCCCAGTCTAACAGGTAGTACCCCTCTAACAGGTAGTACCTCTCTAACAGGTAGTACCTCTCTATCAGGTAGTACCTCTCTAACAGGTAGTACCTCTCTATCAGGTAGTACCTCTCTAGCAGGTAATACCTCTAACAGGTAGCCCCTCTCTAACAGGTAGTACCTCTCTAACAGGTAGTCCCTCTCTATCAGGTAGTACCTCTCTATCAGGTAGTACCTCTCTATCAGGTAGTACCTCTCTATCAGGTAGTACCTCTCTAACAGGTAGTACCTCTCTAACAGGTAGTCCCTCTCTATCAGGTAGTACCTCTCTATCAGGTAGTACCTCTCTATCAGGTAGTACCTCTCTAACAGGTAGTACCTCTCTAACAGGTAGTACCTCTCTAACAGGTAGTCCCTCTCTATCAGGTAGTACCTCTCTATCAGGTAGTACCTCTCTATCAGGTAGTACCTCTTTAACAGGTAGTACCTCTCTAACAGGTAGTCCCTCTCTAACAGGTAGTACCTCTCTAACAGGTAGCCCCTCTCTATCAAGTAGTACCTCTCTAACAGGTAGTACCTCTAACAGGAAGCCCCAGTCTAACAGGTAGTACCTCTCTAACAGGTAGTACCTCTCTAACAGGTAGTACCTCTCTATCAGGTAGTCCCTCTCTAACAGGTAGTACCTCTCTAACAGGTAGCCCCTCTCTAACAGGTACCACCTCTCTAACAGGTAGTACCTCTCTAACAGGTAGCCCCTCTCTAACAGGTACCACCTCTCTAACAGGTAGTACCTCTCTATCAGGTAGTACCTCTCTAACAGGTAGTACCTCTAACAGGAAGCCCCAGCCTAACAGGTAGCCCCTCTCTAACAGGTAGCACCTCTCTAACACGTAGTACCTCTCTAACAGGTAGTACCTCTCTATCAGGTAGTACCTCTCTATCAGGTAGTACCTCTAACAGGAAGCCCCAGTCTAACAGGTAGTACCTCTCTAACAGGTAGTACCTCTCTAACAGGAAGTACCTCTCTATCAGGTAGTCCCTCTCTATCAGGTAGTACCTCTCTAACAGGTAGTACCTCTCTAACAGGTAGTACCTCTCTAACAGGTAGTACCTCTCTAACAGGTAGTACCTCTCTAACAGGTAGCCCCTCTCTAACAGGTAGCCCCTCTCTATCAGGTAGTACCTCTCTATCAGGTAGTACCTCTAACAGGAAGCCCCAGTCTAACAGGTAGTACCTCTCTAACAGGTAGTACCTCTCTAACAGGAAGTACCTCTCTAACAGGTAGTACCTCTCTATCAGGTAGTACCTCTCTATCAGGTAGCACCTCTCTAACAGGTAGCCCCTCTCTAACAGGTTGCTCCTCTCTAACAGGAAGCCCCTCTCTAACAGGTAGTACCTCTCTAACAGGTAGTACCTCTCTAACAGGTAGTCCCTCTCTATCAGGTAGTACCTCTCTATCAGGTAGTACCTCTCTATCAGGTAGTACCTCTTTAACAGGTAGTACCTCTCTAACAGGTAGTAGCTCTCTAACAGGTAGTCCCTCTCTATCAGGTAGTACCTCTCTATCAGGTAGTACCTCTCTATCAGGTAGTACCTCTTTAACAGGTAGTACCTCTCTAACAGGTAGCCCCTCTCTATCAAGTAGTACCTCTCTAACAGGTAGTACCTCTAACAGGAAGCCCCAGTCTAACAGGTAGTACCTCTCTAACAGGTAGTACCTCTCTAACAGGTAGTACCTCTCTAACAGGTAGTCCCTCTCTAACAGGTAGTACCTCTCTAACAGGTAGCCCCTCTCTAACAGGTACCACCTCTCTAACAGGTAGTACCTCTCTAACAGGTAGCCCCTCTCTAACAGGTACCACCTCTCTAACAGGTAGTACCTCTCTATCAGGTAGTACCTCTCTAACAGGTAGTACCTCTAACAGGAAGCCCCAGCCTAACAGGTAGCCCCTCTCTAACAGGTAGCACCTCTCTAACACGTAGTATCTCTCTAACAGGTAGTACCTCTCTATCAGGTAGTACCTCTCTATCAGGTAGTACCTCTAACAGGAAGCCCCAGTCTAACAGGTAGTACCTCTCTAACAGGTAGTACCTCTCTAACAGGAAGTACCTCTCTAACAGGTAGTACCTCTCTATCAGGTAGTACCTCTCTATCAGGTAGCACCTCTCTAACAGGTAGCCCCTCTCTAACAGGTAGCTCCTCTCTATCAGGTAGTACCTCTCTATTAGGTAGTACCTCTAACAGGAAGCCCCAGTCTAACAGGTAGTACCTCTCTAACAGGTAGTACCTCTCTAACAGGAAGTACCTCTCTAACAGGTAGTACCTCTCTATCAGGTAGTACCTCTCTATCAGGTAGCACCTCTCTAACAGGTAGCCCCTCTCTAACAGGTTGCTCCTCTCTAACAGGAAGCCCCTCTCTAACAGGTAGTACCTCTCTATCAGGTAGTACCTCTCTATCAGGTAGTACCTCTAACAGGAAGCCCCAGTCTAACAGGTAGTACCTCTCTAACATGTAGTACCTCTCTAACAGGAAGTACCTCTCTAACAGGTAGTACCTCTCTATCAGGTAGTACCTCTCTAACAGGTAGTCCCCCTTAACAGGTAGTCCCTCTCTAACAGGTAGTCCCTCTCTAACAGGTAGTACCTCTCCAACTGGTAGTACCTCTCTAACAGGTAGTCCCTCTCTAACAGGTAGTCCCTCTCTAACAGGTAGTACCTCTCTAACAGGTAGTACCTCTCTAACAGGTAGTACCTCTAACAGGTAGCCCCTCTCTAACAGGTAGTACCTCTCTATCAGGTAGTACCTCTCTAACAGGTAGCCCCTCTCTAACAGGTACCACCTCTCTAACAGGTAGTACCTCTCTAACAGGTAGCCCCTCTCTAACAGGTACCACCTCTCTAACAGGTAGTACCTCTCTATCAGGTAGTACCTCTCTAACAGGTAGTACCTCTAACAGGAAGCCCCAGCCTAACAGGTAGCCCCTCTCTAACAGGTAGCACCTCTCTAACAGGTAGTACCTCTCTATCAGGTAGTACCTCTCTATCAGGTAGTACCTCTAACAGGAAGCCCCAGTCTAACAGGTAGTACCTCTTTAACAGGTAGTACCTCTCTGTCAGGTAGTACCTCTCTTCCAGGTAGTACCTCTCTATCAGGTAGTACCTCTCTAACAGGTAGTCCCTCTCTAACAGGTAGTCCCTCTCCAACAGGTAGTCCCTCTCTAACAGGTAGTCCCTCTCTAACAGGTAGTCCCTCTCTAACAGGTAGTCCCTCTCTAACAGGTAGTACCTCTCTAACAGGTAGTACCTCCCTATCAGGTATTACCTCTCTAACAGGTAGTCCCTCTCTAACAGGTATTACCTCTCTATCAGGTAGTACCTCTCTGACAGGTAGTACCTCTCTGACAGGTACTACCTCTCTATCAGGTAGTCCCTCTCTAACAGGTAGTCCCTCTCTATCAGGTAGTACCTCTCTAACAGGTAGCCCCTCTCTAACAGGTACCACCTCTCTAACAGGTAGTACCTCTCTAACAGGTAGCCCCTCTCTAACAGGTACCACCTCTCTAACAGGTAGTACCTCTCTATCAGGTAGTACCTCTCTAACAGGTAGTACCTCTAACAGGAAGCCCCAGCCTAACAGGTAGCCCCTCTCTAACAGGTAGCACCTCTCTAACACGTAGTATCTCTCTAACAGGTAGTACCTCTCTATCAGGTAGTACCTCTCTATCAGGTAGTACCTCTAACAGGAAGCCCCAGTCTAACAGTTAGTACCTCTCTAACAGGTAGTACCTCTCTAACAGGAAGTACCTCTCTAACAGGTAGTACCTCTCTATCAGGTAGTACCTCTCTAACAGGTAGTACCTCTCTAACAGGTAGTACCTCTTTAACAGGTAGTACCTCTCTATCAGGTAGTACCTCTCTAACAGGTAGCCCCTCTCTAACAGGTAGTACCTCTCTAACAGGTAGTCCCTCTCTAACAGGTAGCCCCTCTCTATCAGGTAGTACCTCTCTATCAGGTAGCACCTCTCTAACAGGTAGCCCCTCTCTAACAGGTAGCTCCTCTCTAACAGGAAGCCCCTCTCTAACAGGTAGTACCTCTCTATCAGGTAGTACCTCTAACAGGAAGCCCCAGTCTAACAGGTAGTACCCCTCTAACAGGTAGTACCTCTCTAACAGGTAGTACCTCTCTATCAGGTAGTACCTCTCTAACAGGTAGTACCTCTCTATCAGGTAGTACCTCTCTAGCAGGTAATACCTCTAACAGGTAGCCCCTCTCTAACAGGTAGTACCTCTCTAACAGGTAGTCCCTCTCTATCAGGTAGTACCTCTCTATCAGGTAGTACCTCTCTATCAGGTAGTACCTCTCTATCAGGTAGTACCTCTTTAACAGGTAGTACCTCTCTAACAGGTAGTCCCTCTCTAACAGGTAGTACCTCTCTATCAGGTAGTACATCTAACAGGAAGCCCCAGTCTAACAGGTAGTACCTCTCTAACAGGCAGTACCTCTCTATCAGGTAGTACCTCTCTAACAGGTTGTACCTCTCTATCAGGTAGCCACTCTCTAACAGGTAGCCCCTCTCTAACAGGTAGCACCTCTCTAACAGGTAGTACCTCTCTATCAGGTAGTACCTCTCTATCAGGTAGTACCTCTAACAGGAAGCCCCAGTCTAACAGGTAGTACCTCTCTAACAGGTAGTACCTCTCTAACAGGTAGTACCTCTCTATCAGGTAGTACCTCTCTAACAGGTAGTACCTCTCTAACAGGTAGTACCTCTCTATCAGGTAGTACCTCTCTAGCAGGTAATACCTCTAACAGGTAGCCCCTCTCTAACAGGTAGTACCTCTCTAACAGGTAGTCCCTCTCTATCAGGTAGTACCTCTCTATCAGGTAGTACCTCTCTATCAGGTAGTACCTCTTTAACAGGTAGTACCTCTCTAACAGGTAGTCCCTCTCTAACAGGTAGTACCTCTCTAACAGGTAGCCCCTCTCTATCAAGTAGTACCTCTCTAACAGGTAGTACCTCTAACAGGAAGCCCCAGTCTAAGAGGTAGTACCTCTCTAACAGGTAGTACCTCTCTAACAGGTAGTACCTCTCTAACAGGTAGTACCTCTCTATCAGGTAGTCCCTCTCTAACAGGTAGTACCTCTCTAACAGGTAGCCCCTCTCTAACAGGTACCACCTCTCTAACAGGTAGTACCTCTCTAACAGGTAGCCCCTCTCTAACAGGTACCACCTCTCTAACAGGTAGTACCTCTCTAACAGGTAGTACCTCTAACAGGAAGCCCCAGCCTAACAGGTAGCCCCTCTCTAACAGGTAGCACATCTCTAACACGTAGTATCTCTCTAACAGGTAGTACCTCTCTATCAGGTAGTACCTCTCTATCAGGTAGTACCTCTAACAGGAAGCCCCAGTCTAACAGGTAGTACCTCTCTAACAGGTAGTACCTCTCTAACAGGAAGTACCTCTCTAACAGGTAGTACCTCTCTATCAGGTAGTACCTCTCTATCAGGTAGCACCTCTCTAACAGGTAGCCCCTCTCTAACAGGTAGCTCCTCTCTAACAGGAAGCCCCTCTCTAACAGGTAGTACCTCTCTATCAGGTAGTACCTCTCTATCAGGTAGTACCTCTAACAGGAAGCCCCAGTCTAACAGGTAGTACCTCTCTAACAAGTAGTACCTCTCTAACAGGAAGTACCTCTCTAACAGGTAGTACCTCTCTATCAGGTAGTACCTCTCTAACAGGTAGCCCCTCTCTAACAGGTAGCTCCTCTCTAACAGGAAGCCCCTCTCTAACAGGTAGTACCTCTCTAACAGGTAGTACCTCTCTGACAGGTAGTACCTCTCTAACAGGTAGTCCCTCTCTAACAGGTAGTCCCTCTCTAACAGGTAGTCCCTCTCTAACAGGTAGTCCCTCTCTAACAGGTAGTACCTCTCTAACAGGTAGTACCTCTCTAACAGGTAGTACCTCCCTATCAGGTATTACCTCTCTAACAGGTAGTCCCTCTCTAACAGGTATTACCTCTCTATCAGGTAGTACCTCTCTGACAGGTAGTACCTCTCTGACAGGTAGTACCTCTCTATCAGGTAGTCCCTCTCTAACAGGTAGTCCCTCTCTATCAGGTAGTACCTCTCTAACAGGTAGCCCCTCTCTAACAGGTACCACCTCTCTAACAGGTAGTACCTCTCTAACAGGTAGCCCCTCTCTAACAGGTACCACCTCTCTAACAGGTAGTACCTCTCTATCAGGTAGTACCTCTCTAACAGGTAGTACCTCTAACAGGAAGCCCCAGCCTAACAGGTAGCCCTTTCTAACAGGTAGCACCTCGATAACACGTAGTATCTCTCTAACAGGTAGTACCTCTCTATCAGGTAGTACCTCTCTAACAGGTAGTACCTCTAACAGGAAGCCCCAGCCTAACAGGTAGCCCTCTCTAACAGGTAGCACCTCGTAACAGTAGTACCTCTCTAACAGGTAGTACCTCTCTAACAGGTAGTACCTCTCTAACAGGTAGTACCTCTCTATCAGGTAGTACCTCTCTAACAGGTAGTACCTCTCTAACAGGTAGTACCTCTTTAACAGGTAGTACCTCTCTATCAGGTAGTACCTCTCTAACAGGTAGTACCTCTCAACAGGTAGCACCTCTCTAACAGGTAGTACCTCTCTAACAGGTAGCCCCTCTCTAACAGGTAGCACCTCTCTAACAGGTAGTACCTCTCTAACAGGTAGTCCCTCTCTAACAGGTAGTCCCTCTCTAACAGGTAGCCCCTCTCTATCAGGTAGTACCTCTCTATCAGGTAGCACCTCTCTAACAGGTAGCCCCTCTCTAACAGGTAGCTCCTCTCTAACAGGAAGCCCCTCTCTAACAGGTAGTACCTCTCTATCAGGTAGTACATCTAACAGGAAGCCCCAGTCTAACAGGTAGTACCTCTCTAACAGGCAGTACCTCTCTATCAGGTAGTACCTCTCTAACAGGTTGTACCTCTCTAACAGGTAGCCCCTCTCTAACAGGTAGCCACTCTCTAACAGGTAGCCCCTCTCTAACAGGTAGCACCTCTCTAACAGGTAGTACCTCTCTATCAGGTAGTACCTCTCTATCAGGTAGTACCTCTCTATCAGGTAGTACCTCTCTATCAGGTAGTACCTCTAACAGGAAGCCCCAGTCTAACAGGTAGTACCCCTCTAACAGGTAGTACCTCTCTATCAGGTAGTACCTCTCTATCAGGTAGTACCTCTCTAACAGGTAATACCTCTAACAGGTAGCCCCTCTCTAACAGGTAGTACCTCTCTAACAGGTAGTCCCTCTCTATCAGGTAGTACCTCTCTATCAGGTAGTACCTCTCTATCAGGTAGTACCTCTTTAACAGGTAGTACCTCTCTAACAGGTAGTCCCTCTCTAACAGGTAGTACCTCTCTAACAGGTAGCCCCTCTCTATCAAGTAGTACCTCTCTAACAGGTAGTACTTCTAACAGGAAGCCCCAGTCTAAGAGGTAGTACCTCTCTAACAGGTAGTACCTCTCTAACAGGTAGTACCTCTCTATCAGGTAGTACCTCTCTAACAGGTAGTACCTCTCTAACAGGTAGTACCTCTCTAACAGGTAGTCCCTCTCTAACAGGTAGTACCTCTCTAACAGGTAGCCCCTCTCTAACAGGTACCACCTCTCTAACAGGTAGTACCTCTCTAACAGGTAGCCCCTCTCTATCAGGTAGTACCTCTCTGACAGGTAGTACCTCTCTGACAGGTAGTACCTCTCTATCAGGTAGTCCCTCTCTAACAGGTAGTCCCTCTCTATCAGGTAGTACCTCTCTAACAGGTAGCCCCTCTCTAACAGGTACCACCTCTCTAACAGGTAGTACCTCTCTAACAGGTAGCCCCTCTCTAACAGGTACCACCTCTCTAACAGGTAGTACCTCTCTATCAGGTAGTACCTCTCTAACAGGTAGTACCTCTAACAGGAAGCCCCAGCCTAACAGGTAGCCCCTCTCTAACAGGTAGCACCTCTCTAACACGTAGTATCTCTCTAACAGGTAGTACCTCTCTATCAGGTAGTACCTCTAACAGGAAGCCCCAGTCTAACAGGTAGTACCTCTCTAACAGGTAGTACCTCTCTAACAGGAAGTACCTCTCTAACAGGGAGTACCTCTCTATCAGGTAGTACCTCTCTAACAGGTAGTACCTCTCTAACAGGTAGTACCTCTTTAACAGGTAGTACCTCTCTATCAGGTAGTACCTCTCTAACAGGTAGTACCTCTCTAACAGGTAGTACCTCTCTAACAGGTAGTACCTCTCTAACAGGTAGTACCTCTCTAACAGGTAGCACCTCTCTAACAGGTAGTACCTCTCTAACAGGTAGCCCCTCTCTAACAGGTAGCACCTCTCTAACAGGTAGTACCTCTCTAACAGGTAGTCCCTCTCTAACAGGTAGCCCCTCTCTATCAGGTAGTACCTCTCTATCAGGTAGCACCTCTCTAACAGGTAGTACCTCTCTATCAGGTAGTACCTCTCTAGCAGGTAATACCTCTAACAGGTAGCCCCTCTCTAACAGGTAGTACCTCTCTAACAGGTAGTCCCTCTCTATCAGGTAGTACCTCTCTATCAGGTAGTACCTCTCTATCAGGTAGTACCTCTTTAACAGGTAGTACCTCTCTAACAGGTAGTCCCTCTCTAACAGGTAGTACCTCTCTAACAGGTAGCCCCTCTCTATCAAGTAGTACCTCTCTAACAGGTAGTACCTCTAACAGGAAGCCCCAGTCTAAGAGGTAGTACCTCTCTAACAGGTAGTACCTCTCTAACAGGTAGTACCTCTCTAACAGGTAGTACCTCTCTATCAGGTAGTCCCTCTCTAACAGGTAGTACCTCTCTAACAGGTAGCCCCTCTCTAACAGGTAGCACCTCTCTAACAGGTAGTACCTCTCTAACAGGTAGCCCCTCTCTAACAGGTAGCACCTCTCTAACAGGTAGTACCTCTCTAACAGGTAGTACCTCTAACAGGAAGCCCCAGCCTAGCAGGTAGCCCCTCTCTAACAGGTAGCACATCTCTAACACGTAGTATCTCTCTAACAGGTAGTACCTCTCTATCAGGTAGTACCTCTCTATCAGGTAGTACCTCTAACAGGAAGCCCCAGTCTAACAGGTAGTACCTCTCTAACAGGTAGTACCTCTCTAACAGGTAGTACCTCTCTAACAGGTAGTACCTCTCTATCAGGTAGTACCTCTCTATCAGGTAGCACCTCTCTAACAGGTAGCCCCTCTCTAACAGGTAGCTCATCTCTAACAGGTAGCCCCTCTCTAACAGGTAGTACCTCTCTATCAGGTAGTACCTCTCTATCAGGTAGTACCTCTAACAGGAAGCCCCAGTCTAACAGGTAGTACCTCTCTAACAGGTAGTACCTCTCTAACAGGAAGTACCTCTCTAACAGGTAGTACCTCTCTATCAGGTAGTACCTCTCTAACAGGTAGCACCTCTCTAACAGGTAGCTCCTCTCTAACAGGAAGCACCTCTCTAACAGGTAGTACCTCTCTAACAGGTAGTACCTCTCTGACAGGTAGTACCTCTCTAACAGGTAGTCCCTCTCTAACAGGTAGTCCCTCTCTAACAGGTAGTCCCTCTCTAACAGGTAGTCCCTCTCTAACAGGTAGTCCCTCTCTAACAGGTAGTACCTCTCTAACAGGTAGTACCTCTCTAACAGGTAGTACCTCCCTATCAGGTATTACCTCTCTAACAGGTAGTCCCTCTCTAACAGGTATTACCTCTCTATCAGGTAGTACCTCTCTAACAGGTAGTACCTCTCTATCAGGTAGTACCTCTCTAACAGGTAGTACCTCTAACAGGAAGCCCCAGCCTAACAGGTAGCCCCTCTCTAACAGGTAGCACCTCTCTAACACGTAGTATCTCTCTAACAGGTAGTACCTCTCTAACAGGTAGTACCTCTTTAACAGGTAGTACCTCTCTATCAGGTAGTACCTCTCTATCAGGTAGTACCTCTCAACAGGTAGCACCTCTCTAACAGGTAGTACCTCTCTAACAGGTAGCCCCTCTCTAACAGGTAGCACCTCTCTAACAGGTAGTACCTCTCTAACAGGTAGTCCCTCTCTAACAGGTAGTCCCTCTCTAACAGGTAGCCCCTCTCTATCAGGTAGTACCTCTCTATCAGGTAGCACCTCTCTAACAGGTAGCCCCTCTCTAACAGGTAGCTCCTCTCTAACAGGTAGTCCCTCTCTAACAGGTAGTACCTCTCTATCAGGTAGTACCTCTAACAGGAAGCCCCAGTCTAACAGGTAGTACCTCTCTAACAGGCAGTACCTCTCTATCAGGTAGTACCTCTCTAACAGGTTGTACCTCTCTAACAGGTAGCCCCTCTCTAACAGGTAGCCACTCTCTAACAGGTAGCCCCTCTCTAACAGGTAGCACCTCTCTAACAGGTAGTACCTCTCTATCAGGTAGTACCTCTCTATCAGGTAGTACCTCTCTAACAGGTAGTACCTCTCTAACAGGTAGTACCTCTCTAACAGGTAGTACCCCTCTAACAGGTAGTACCTCTCTATCAGGTAGTACCTCTCTATCAGGTAGTACCTCTCTAACAGGTAGTACCTCTCTAACAGGTAGCCCTCTCTAACAGGTAGTACCTCTCTAACAGGTAGTACCTCTCTAACAGGTAGTACCTCTCTATCAGGTAGTACCTCTCTATCAGGTAGTACCTCTTTAACAGGTAGTACCTCTCTAACAGGTAGTACCTCTCTAACAGGTAGTACCCTCTCTAACAGGTAGTACCTCTCTAACAGGTAGTCCCTCTCTAACAGGTAGTACCTCTCTAACAGGTAGTACCTCTCTAACAGGTAGTACCTCTCTAACAGGTAGTACCTCTCTAACAGGTAGTCCCTCTCTAACAGGTAGTACCTCTCTAACAGGTAGCACCTCTCTAACAGGTAGTACCTCTCTAACAGGTAGTACCTCTCTAACAGGTAGCCCCTCTCTAACAGGTAGTACCTCTCTAACAGGTAGTACCTCTCTAACAGGTAGTACCTCTCTATCAGGTAGTCCCTCTCTAACAGGTAGTACCTCTCTAACAGGTAGCCCCTCTCTAACAGGTACCACCTCTCTAACAGGTAGTACCTCTCTAACAGGTAGCCCCTCTCTAACAGGTACCACCTCTCTAACAGGTAGTACCTCTCTATCAGGTAGTACCTCTCTAACAGGTAGTACCTCTAACAGAAAGCCCCAGCCTAACAGGTAGCCCCTCTCTAACAGGTAGCACCTCTCTAACACGTAGTATCTCTCTAACAGGTAGTACCTCTCTATCAGGTAGTACCTCTCTATCAGGTAGTACCTCTAACAGGAAGCCCCAGTCTAACAGGTAGTACCTCTCTAACAGGTAGTACCTCTCTAACAGGTAGTACCTCTCTAACAGGTAGTACCTCTCTATCAGGTAGTACCTCTCTAACAGGTAGTACCTCTCTAACAGGTAGTACCTCTTTAACAGGTAGTACCTCTCTATCAGGTAGTACCTCTCTAACAGGTAGTACCTCTCAACAGGTAGTACCTCTCTAACAGGTAGTACCTCTCTAACAGGTAGTACCTCTCTAACAGGTAGTACCTCTCTAACAGGTAGTACCTCTCTAACAGGTAGCACCTCTCTAACAGGTAGTACCTCTCTAACAGGTAGTACCTCTCTAACAGGTAGTACCTCTCTAACAGGTAGTACCTCTCTAACAGGTAGTACCTCTCTAACAGGTAGTACCTCTCTAACAGGTAGTACCTCTCTAACAGGTAGTACCTCTCTAACAGGTAGTACCTCTCTAACAGGTAGTCCCTCTCTATCAGGTAGTACCTCTCTAACAGGTAGCCCCTCTCTAACAGGTAGCCCCTCTCTAACAGGTAGTACCTCTCTAACAGGTAGCCCCTCTCTAACAGGTAGTACCTCTCTAACAGGTAGTACCTCTCTATCAGGTAGTACCTCTCTAACAGGTAGTACCTCTAACAGGAAGCCCCACCTAACAGGTAGTCCCTCTCTAACAGGTAGCACCTCTCTAACAGGTAGTACCTCTCTAACAGGTAGTACCTCTCTATCAGGTAGTACCTCTCTAACAGGTAGTACCTCTCTAACAGGTAGTACCTCTCTAACAGGTAGTACCTCTCTAACAGGTAGTACCTCTCTAACAGGTAGTACCTCTCTAACAGGTAGTACCTCTCTAACAGGTAGTACCTCTCTAACAGGTAGTACCTCTCTAACAGGTAGTACCTCTCTAACAGGTAGTACCTCTCTAACAGGTAGCACCTCTCTAACAGGTAGTACCTCTCTAACAGGTAGCCCCTCTCTAACAGGTAGTACCTCTCTAACAGGTAGTACCTCTCTAACAGGTAGTACCCCTCTAACAGGTAGTCCCTCTCTAACAGGTAGCACCTCTCTAACACGTAGTATCTCTCTAACAGGTAGTACCTCTCTATCAGGTAGTACCTCTCTAACAGGTAGTACCTCTCTAACAGGTAGTACCTCTCTAACAGGTAGTACCTCTCTATCAGGTAGTACCTCTCTAACAGGTAGTACCTCTCTAACAGGTAGTACCTCTCTATCAGGTAGTACCTCTCTAACAGGTAGTACCTCTCTAACAGGTAGCCCCTCTCTAACAGGTAGCACCTCTCTAACAGGTAGCCCCTCTCTAACAGGTAGTACCTCTCTAACAGGTAGCACCTCTCTAACAGGTAGTACCTCTCTAACAGGTAGTACCTCTCTAACAGGTAGTACCTCTCTAACAGGTAGTCCCTCTCTATCAGGTAGTACCTCTCTATCAGGTAGCACCTCTCTAACAGGTAGTACCTCTCTATCAGGTAGTACCTCTCTAGCAGGTAATACCTCTAACAGGTAGCCCCTCTCTAACAGGTAGTACCTCTCTAACAGGTAGTCCCTCTCTATCAGGTAGTACCTCTCTATCAGGTAGTACCTCTCTATCAGGTAGTACCTCTTTAACAGGTAGTACCTCTCTAACAGGTAGTCCCTCTCTAACAGGTAGTACCTCTCTAACAGGTAGCCCCTCTCTATCAAGTAGTACCTCTCTAACAGGTAGTACCTCTAACAGGAAGCCCCAGTCTAAGAGGTAGTACCTCTCTAACAGGTAGTACCTCTCTAACAGGTAGTACCTCTCTATCAGGTAGTCCCTCTCTAACAGGTAGTACCTCTCTAACAGGTAGCCCCTCTCTAACAGGTACCACCTCTCTAACAGGTAGTACCTCTCTAACAGGTAGCCCCTCTCTAACAGGTAGTACCTCTCTAACAGGTAGTACCTCTCTAACAGGTAGTACCTCTCTATCAGGTAGTCCCTCTCTAACAGGTAGTCCCTCTCTAACAGGTAGTACCTCTCTAACAGGTAGCCCCTCTCTAACAGGTAGTACCTCTCTAACAGGTAGTACCTCTCTAACAGGTAGCCCCTCTCTAACAGGTAGCACCTCTCTAACAGGTAGTACCTCTCTAACAGGTAGTACCTCTCTATCAGGTAGTACCTCTCTAACAGGTAGTACCTCTCTAACAGGTAGCCCCTCTCTAACAGGTAGCCCCTCTCTAACAGGTAGCACCTCTCTAACAGGTAGTACCTCTCTAACAGGTAGTACCTCTCTATCAGGTAGTACCTCTAACAGGAAGCCCCAGTCTAACAGGTAGTACCTCTCTAACAGGTAGTACCTCTCTAACAGGAAGTACCTCTCTAACAGGGAGTACCTCTCTATCAGGTAGTACCTCTCTAACAGGTATTACCTCTCTATCAGGTAGTACCTCTCTGACAGGTAGTACCTCTCTGACAGGTAGTACCTCTCTATCAGGTAGTCCCTCTCTAACAGGTAGTCCCTCTCTATCAGGTAGTACCTCTCTAACAGGTAGCCCCTCTCTAACAGGTACCACCTCTCTAACAGGTAGTACCTCTCTAACAGGTAGCCCCTCTCTAACAGGTACCACCTCTCTAACAGGTAGTACCTCTCTATCAGGTAGTACCTCTCTAACAGGTAGTACCTCTAACAGGAAGCCCCAGCCTAACAGGTAGCCCTTTCTAACAGGTAGCACCTCGATAACACGTAGTATCTCTCTAACAGGTAGTACCTCTCTATCAGGTAGTACCTCTCTATCAGGTAGTACCTCTAACAGGAAGCCCCAGTCTAACAGGTAGTACCTCTCTAACAGGAAGTACCTCTCTAACAGGTAGTACCTCTCTATCAGGTAGTACCTCTCTAACAGGTAGTACCTCTCTAACAGGTAGTACCTCTTTAACAGGTAGTACCTCTCTATCAGGTAGTACCTCTCTAACAGGTAGTACCTCTCAACAGGTAGCACCTCTCTAACAGGTAGTACCTCTCTAACAGGTAGCCCCTCTCTAACAGGTAGCACCTCTCTAACAGGTAGTACCTCTCTAACAGGTAGTCCCTCTCTAACAGGTAGTCCCTCTCTAACAGGTAGCCCCTCTCTATCAGGTAGTACCTCTCTATCAGGTAGCACCTCTCTAACAGGTAGCCCCTCTCTAACAGGTAGCTCCTCTCTAACAGGAAGCCCCTCTCTAACAGGTAGTACCTCTCTATCAGGTAGTACATCTAACAGGAAGCCCCAGTCTAACAGGTAGTACCTCTCTAACAGGCAGTACCTCTCTATCAGGTAGTACCTCTCTAACAGGTTGTACCTCTCTAACAGGTAGCCCCTCTCTAACAGGTAGCCACTCTCTAACAGGTAGCCCCTCTCTAACAGGTAGCACCTCTCTAACAGGTAGTACCTCTCTATCAGGTAGTACCTCTCTATCAGGTAGTACCTCTCTATCAGGTAGTACCTCTAACAGGAAGCCCCAGTCTAACAGGTAGTACCCCTCTAACAGGTAGTACCTCTCTATCAGGTAGTACCTCTCTATCAGGTAGTACCTCTCTAACAGGTAATACCTCTAACAGGTAGCCCCTCTCTAACAGGTAGTACCTCTCTAACAGGTAGTCCCTCTCTATCAGGTAGTACCTCTCTATCAGGTAGTACCTCTCTATCAGGTAGTACCTCTTTAACAGGTAGTACCTCTCTAACAGGTAGTCCCTCTCTAACAGGTAGTACCTCTCTAACAGGTAGCCCCTCTCTATCAAGTAGTACCTCTCTAACAGGTAGTACTTCTAACAGGAAGCCCCAGTCTAAGAGGTAGTACCTCTCTAACAGGTAGTACCTCTCTAACAGGTAGTACCTCTCTATCAGGTAGTCCCTCTCTAACAGGTAGTACCTCTCTAACAGGTAGCCCCTCTCTAACAGGTACCACCTCTCTAACAGGTAGTACCTCTCTAACAGGTAGCCCCTCTCTATCAGGTAGTACCTCTCTGACAGGTAGTACCTCTCTGACAGGTAGTACCTCTCTATCAGGTAGTCCCTCTCTAACAGGTAGTCCCTCTCTATCAGGTAGTACCTCTCTAACAGGTAGCCCCTCTCTAACAGGTACCACCTCTCTAACAGGTAGTACCTCTCTAACAGGTAGCCCCTCTCTAACAGGTACCACCTCTCTAACAGGTACCACCTCTCTAACAGGTAGTACCTCTCTATCAGGTAGTACCTCTCTAACAGGTAGTACCTCTAACAGGAAGCCCCAGCCTAACAGGTAGCCCCTCTCTAACAGGTAGCACCTCTCTAACACGTAGTATCTCTCTAACAGGTAGTACCTCTCTATCAGGTAGTACCTCTAACAGGAAGCCCCAGTCTAACAGGTAGTACCTCTCTAACAGGTAGTACCTCTCTAACAGGAAGTACCTCTCTAACAGGGAGTACCTCTCTATCAGGTAGTACCTCTCTAACAGGTAGTACCTCTCTAACAGGTAGTACCTCTTTAACAGGTAGTACCTCTCTATCAGGTAGTACCTCTCTAACAGGTAGTACCTCTCTAACAGGTAGTACCTCTCTAACAGGTAGTACCTCTCTAACAGGTAGTACCTCTCTAACAGGTAGTACCTCTCTAACAGGTAGCACCTCTCTAACAGGTAGCACCTCTCTAACAGGTAGCCCCTCTCTAACAGGTAGCCCCTCTCTAACAGGTAGCCCCTCTCTAACAGGTAGTACCTCTCTAACAGGTAGTACCTCTCTAACAGGTAGTCCCTCTCTATCAGGTAGCCCCTCTCTATCAGGTAGCACCTCTCTAACAGGTAGCCCCTCTCTAACAGGTAGCCCCTCTCTAACAGGTAGCTCCTCTCTAACAGGAAGCCCCAGTCTAACAGGTAGTACCTCTCTAACAGGCAGTACCTCTCTATCAGGTAGTACCTCTCTAACAGGTTGTACCTCTCTAACAGGTAGCCCCTCTCTAACAGGTAGCCACTCTCTAACAGGTAGCCCCTCTCTAACAGGTAGCACCTCTCTAACAGGTAGTACCTCTCTATCAGGTAGTACCCCTCTAACAGGTAGTACCTCTCTAACAGGTAGTACCTCTCTATCAGGTAGTACCTCTCTAACAGGTAGTACCTCTCTAACAGGTAGTACCTCTCTATCAGGTAGTACCTCTCTAACAGGTAATACCTCTAACAGGTAGCCCCTCTCTAACAGGTAGTACCTCTCTAACAGGTAGTCCCTCTCTATCAGGTAGTACCTCTCTATCAGGTAGTACCTCTCTATCAGGTAGTACCTCTTTAACAGGTAGTACCTCTCTAACAGGTAGTCCCTCTCTAACAGGTAGTACCTCTCTAACAGGTAGCCCCTCTCTATCAAGTAGTACCTCTCTAACAGGTAGTACCTCTAACAGGAAGCCCCAGTCTAAGAGGTAGTACCTCTCTAACAGGTAGTACCTCTCTAACAGGTAGTACCTCTCTATCAGGTAGTCCCTCTCTAACAGGTAGTACCTCTCTAACAGGTAGCCCCTCTCTAACAGGTACCACCTCTCTAACAGGTAGTACCTCTCTAACAGGTAGCCCCTCTCTAACAGGTACCACCTCTCTAACAGGTAGTACCTCTCTATCAGGTAGTACCTCTCTAACAGGTAGTACCTCTAACAGGAAGCCCCAGCCTAACAGGTAGCACCTCTCTAACACGTAGTATCTCTCTAACAGGTAGTACCTCTCTATCAGGTAGTACCTCTCTATCAGGTAGTACCTCTAACAGGAAGCCCCAGTCTAACAGGTAGTACCTCTCTAACAGGTAGTACCTCTCTAACAGGAAGTACCTCTCTAACAGGTAGTACCTCTCTATCAGGTAGTACCTCTCTATCAGGTAGAACCTCTCTAACAGGTAGCCCCTCTCTAACAGGTAGCTCCTCTCTAACAGGAAGCCCCTCTCTAACAGGTAGTACCTCTCTATCAGGTAGTACCTCTCTATCAGGTAGTACCTCTAACAGGAAGCCCCAGTCTAACAGGTAGTACCTCTCTAACATGTAGTACCTCTCTAACAGGAAGTACCTCTCTAACAGGTAGTACCTCTCTATCAGGTAGTACCTCTCTAACAGGTAGCCCCTCTCTAACAGGTAGCTCCTCTCTAACAGGAAGCCCCTCTCTAACAGGTAGTACCTCTCTAACAGGTAGTACCTCTCTGACAGGTAGTACCTCTCTAACAGGTAGTCCCTCTCTAACAGGTAGTCCCTCTCTAACAGGTAGTCCCTCTCTAACAGGTAGTACCTCTCTAACAGGTAGTACCTCTCCAACAGGTAGTACCTCTCTAACTGGTAATACCTCTCTAACAGGTAGTCCCTCTCTAACAGGTAGTACCTCTCTAACAGGTAGTACCTCTCTAACAGGTAGTACCTCTCTAACAGGTAGTACCTCTAACAGGTAGTACCTCTCTAACAGGTATTACCTCTCTAACAGGTAGTACCTCTCTAACAGGTAGTACCTCTAACAGGTAGCCCCTCTCTAACAGGTAGTACCTCTCTATCAGGTAGTACCTCTCTAACAGGTAGCCCCTCTCTAACAGGTACCACCTCTCTAACAGGTAGTACCTCTCTAACAGGTAGCCCCTCTCTAACAGGTACCACCTCTCTAACAGGTAGTACCTCTCTATCAGGTAGTACCTCTCTAACAGGTAGTACCTCTAACAGGAAGCCCCAGCCTAACAGGTAGCCCCTCTCTAACAGGTAGCACCTCTCTAACACGTAGTATCTCTCTAACAGGTAGTACCTCTCTATCAGGTAGTACCTCTCTATCAGGTAGTACCTCTAACAGGAAGCCCCAGTCTAACAGGTAGTACCTCTCTAACAGGTAGTACCTCTCTAACAGGAAGTACCTCTCTAACAGGTAGTACCTCTCTATCAGGTAGTACCTCTCTAACAGGTAGTACCTCTCTAACAGGTAGTACCTCTTTAACAGGTAGTACCTCTCTATCAGGTAGTACCTCTCTAACAGGTAGTACCTCTCAACAGGTAGTACCTCTCTAACAGGTAGTACCTCTCTAACAGGTAGTACCTCTCTAACAGGTAGTACCTCTCTAACAGGTAGTACCTCTCTAACAGGTAGCCCCTCTCTAACAGGTAGCACCTCTCTAACAGGTAGCACCTCTCTAACAGGTAGTACCTCTCTAACAGGTAGTCCCTCTCTAACAGGTAGCCCCTCTCTATCAGGTAGTACCTCTCTATCAGGTAGCACCTCTCTAACAGGTAGCCCCTCTCTAACAGGTAGCTCCTCTCTAACAGGTAGCCCCTCTCTAACAGGTAGTACCTCTCTATCAGGTAGTACATCTAACAGGAAGCCCCAGTCTAACAGGTAGTACCTCTCTAACAGGCAGTACCTCTCTATCAGGTAGTACCTCTCTAACACGTTGTACCTCTCTAACAGGTAGCCCCTCTCTAACAGGTAGCCACTCTCTAACAGGTAGCCCCTCTCTAACAGGTAGCACCTCTCTAACAGGTAGTACCTCTCTATCAGGTAGTACCTCTCTATCAGGTAGTACCTCTCTATCAGGTAGTACCTCTCTATCAGGTAGTACCTCTAACAGGAAGCCCCAGTCTAACAGGTAGTACCTCTCTAACAGGTAGTACCTCTCTAACAGGTAGTACCTCTCTAACAGGTAGTACCTCTCTATCAGGTAGTACCTCTCTAACAGGTAGTACCTCTCTAACAGGTAGTACCTCTCTATCAGGTAGTACCTCTCTAGCAGGTAATACCTCTAACAGGTAGCCCCTCTCTAACAGGTAGTACCTCTCTAACAGGTAGTCCCTCTCTATCAGGTAGTACCTCTCTATCAGGTAGTACCTCTCTATCAGGTAGTACCTCTTTAACAGGTAGTACCTCTCTAACAGGTAGTCCCTCTCTAACAGGTAGTACCTCTCTAACAGGTAGCCCCTCTCTATCAAGTAGTACCTCTCTAACAGGTAGTACCTCTAACAGGAAGCCCCAGTCTAAGAGGTAGTACCTCTCTAACAGGTAGTACCTCTCTAACAGGTAGTACCTCTCTATCAGGTAGTCCCTCTCTAACAGGTAGTACCTCTCTAACAGGTAGCCCCTCTCTAACAGGTACCACCTCTCTAACAGGTAGTACCTCTCTAACAGGTAGCCCCTCTCTAACAGGTACCACCTCTCTAACAGGTAGTACCTCTCTATCAGGTAGTACCTCTCTAACAGGTAGTACCTCTAACAGGAAGCCCCAGCCTAACAGGTAGCCCCTCTCTAACAGGTAGCACCTCTCTAACACGTAGTATCTCTCTAACAGGTAGTACCTCTCTATCAGGTAGTACCTCTCTATCAGGTAGTACCTCTAACAGGAAGCCCCAGTCTAACAGGTAGTACCTCTCTAACAAGTAGTACCTCTCTAACAGGAAGTACCTCTCTAACAGGTAGTACCTCTCTATCAGGTAGTACCTCTCTAACAGGAAGCCCCTCTCTAACAGGTAGTACCTCTCTAACAGGTAGTACCGCTCTGACAGGTAGTACCTCTCTAACAGGTAGTCCCTCTCTAACAGGTAGTCCCTCTCTAACAGGTAGTCCCTCTCTAACAGGTAGTCCCTCTCTAACAGGTAGTCCCTCTCTAACAGGTAGTACCTCTCTAACAGGTAGTACCTCTCTAACAGGTAGTACCTCCCTATCAGGTATTACCTCTCTAACAGGTAGTCCCTCTCTAACAGGTATTACCTCTCTATCAGGTAGTACCTCTCTGACAGGTAGTACCTCTCTGACAGGTAGTACCTCTCTATCAGGTAGTCCCTCTCTAACAGGTAGTCCCTCTCTATCAGGTAGTACCTCTCTAACAGGTAGCCCCTCTCTAACAGGTACCACCTCTCTAACAGGTAGCTCCTCTCTAACAGGAAGCCCCTCTCTAACAGGTAGTACCTCTCTATCAGGTAGTACATCTAACAGGAAGCCCCAGTCTATCAGGTAGTACCTCGCTAACAGGCAGTACCTCTCTATCAGGTAGTACCTCTCTAACAGGTTGTACCTCTCTATCAGGTAGCCACTCTCTAACAGGTAGCCCCTCTCTAACAGGTAGCACCTCTCTAACAGGTAGTACCTCTCTATCAGGTAGTACCTCTCTAACAGGTAGTACCTCTAACAGGTAGTACCTCTCTAACAGGTAGTCCCTCTCTAACAGGTAGTACCTCTCTAACAGGTAGTACCTCTAACAGGTAGTACCTCTCTAACAGGTAGTCCCTCTCTAACAGGTAGTACCTCTCTATCAGGTAGTACCTCTAACAGGAAGCCCCAGTCTAACAGGTAGTACCCCTCTAACAGGTAGTACCTCTCTAACAGGTAGTACCTCTCTATCAGGTAGTACCTCTCTAACAGGTAGTACCTCTCTAACAGGTAGTACCTCTCTATCAGGTAGTACCTCTCTAGCAGGTAATACTTCTAACAGGTAGCCCCTCTCTAACAGGTAGTACCTCTCTAACAGGTAGTCCCTCTCTATCAGGTAGTACCTCTCTATCAGGTAGTACCTCTCTATCAGGTAGTACCTCTTTAACAGGTAGTACCTCTCTAACAGGTAGTCCCTCTCTAACAGGTAGTACCTCTCTAACAGGTAGCCCCTCTCTATCAAGTAGTACCTCTCTAACAGGTAGTACCTCTAACAGGAAGCCCCAGTCTAAGAGGTAGTACCTCTCTAACAGGTAGTACCTCTCTAACAGGTAGTACCTCTCTAACAGGTAGTACCTCTCTATCAGGTAGTCCCTCTCTAACAGGTAGTACCTCTCTAACAGGTAGCCCCTCTCTAACAGGTACCACCTCTCTAACAGGTAGTACCTCTCTAACAGGTAGCCCCTCTCTAACAGGTACCACCTCTCTAACAGGTAGTACCTCTCTAACAGGTAGTACCTCTAACAGGAAGCCCCAGCCTAACAGGTAGCCCCTCTCTAACAGGTAGCACATCTCTAACACGTAGTATCTCTCTAACAGGTAGTACCTCTCTATCAGGTAGTACCTCTCTATCAGGTAGTACCTCTAACAGGAAGCCCCAGTCTAACAGGTAGTACCTCTCTAACAGGTAGTACCTCTCTAACAGGAAGTACCTCTCTGACAGGTAGTACCTCTCTAACAGGTAGTCCCTCTCTAACAGGTAGTCCCTCTCTAACAGGTAGTCCCTCTCTAACAGGTAGTCCCTCTCTAACAGGTAGTCCCTCTCTAACAGGTAGTACCTCTCTAACAGGTAGTACCTCTCTAACAGGTAGTACCTCCCTATCAGGTATTACCTCTCTAACAGGTAGTCCCTCTCTAACAGGTATTACCTCTCTATCAGGTAGTACCTCTCTAACAGGTAGTACCTCTCTGACAGGTAGTACCTCTCTATCAGGTAGTCCCTCTCTAACAGGTAGTCCCTCTCTATCAGGTAGTACCTCTCTAACAGGTAGCCCCTCTCTAACAGGTACCACCTCTCTAACAGGTAGTACCTCTCTAACAGGTAGCCCCTCTCTAACAGGTACCACATCTCTAACAGGTAGTACCTCTCTATCAGGTAGTACCTCTCTAACAGGTAGTACCTCTAACAGGAAGCCCCAGCCTAACAGGTAGTACCTCTCTAACAGGTAGTACCTCTCTATCAGGTAGTACCTCTCTAACAGGAAGTACCTCTCTGACAGGTAGTACCTCTCTAACAGGTAGTCCCTCTAACAGGAAGCCCCAGTCTAACAGGTAGTACCTCTCTAACAGGTAGTACCTCTCTAACAGGAAGTACCTCTCTGACAGGTAGTACCTCTCTAACAGGTAGTCCCTCTCTAACAGGTAGTCCCTCTCTAACAGGTAGTCCCTCTCTAACAGGTAGTCCCTCTCTAACAGGTAGTCCCTCTCTAACAGGTAGTACCTCTCTAACAGGTAGTACCTCTCTAACAGGTAGTACCTCCCTATCAGGTATTACCTCTCTAACAGGTAGTCCCTCTCTAACAGGTATTACCTCTCTATCAGGTAGTACCTCTCTAACAGGTAGTACCTCTAACAGGAAGCCCCAGCCTAACAGGTAGCCCTTTCTAACAGGTAGCACCTCGATAACACGTAGTATCTCTCTAACAGGTAGTACCTCTCTATCAGGTAGTACCTCTCTATCAGGTAGTACCTCTAACAGGAAGCCCCAGTCTAACAGGTAGTACCTCTCTAACAGGTAGTACCTCTCTAACAGGAAGTACCTCTCTGACAGGTAGTACCTCTCTAACAGGTAGTCCCTCTCTAACAGGTAGTCCCTCTCTAACAGGTAGTCCCTCTCTAACAGGTAGTCCCTCTCTAACAGGTAGTCCCTCTCTAACAGGTAGTACCTCTCTAACAGGTAGTACCTCTCTAACAGGTAGTACCTCCCTATCAGGTATTACCTCTCTAACAGGTAGTCCCTCTCTAACAGGTATTACCTCTCTATCAGGTAGTACCTCTCTGACAGGTAGTACCTCTCTGACAGGTAGTACCTCTCTATCAGGTAGTCCCTCTCTAACAGGTAGTCCCTCTCTATCAGGTAGTACCTCTCTAACAGGTAGCCCCTCTCTAACAGGTACCACCTCTCTAACAGGTAGTACCTCTCTAACAGGTAGCCCCTCTCTAACAGGTACCACCTCTCTAACAGGTAGTACCTCTCTATCAGGTAGTACCTCTCTAACAGGTAGTACCTCTAACAGGAAGCCCCAGCCTAACAGGTAGCCCCTCTCTAACAGGTAGCACCTCTCTAACAGGTAGTATCTCTCTAACAGGTAGTACCTCTCTATCAGGTAGTACCTCTCTATCAGGTAGTACCTCTCTATCAGGTAGTACCTCTCTAACAGGTAGTACCTCTAACAGGAAGCCCCAGCCTAACAGGTAGCCCTTTCTAACAGGTAGCACCTCGATAACACGTAGTATCTCTCTAACAGGTAGTACCTCTCTATCAGGTAGTACCTCTCTATCAGGTAGTACCTCTAACAGGAAGCCCCGTCTAACAGGTAGTACCTCTCTAACAGGTAGTACCTCTCTAACAGGAAGTACCTCTCTAACAGGTAGTACCTCTCTATCAGGTAGTACCTCTCTAACAGGTAGTACCTCTCTAACAGGTAGTACCTCTTTAACAGGTAGTACCTCTCTATCAGGTAGTACCTCTCTAACAGGTAGTACCTCTCTAACAGGTAGTACCTCTCTAACAGGTAGTACCTCTCTAACAGGTAGTACCTCTCTAACAGGTAGTACCTCTCTAACAGGTAGCACCTCTCTAACAGGTAGCACCTCTCTAACAGGTAGCCCCTCTCTAACAGGTAGCACCTCTCTAACAGGTAGTACCTCTCTAACAGGTAGTACCTCTCTAACAGGTAGTCCCTCTCTAACAGGTAGCCCCTCTCTATCAGGTAGTACCTCTCTATCAGGTAGCACCTCTCTAACAGGTAGCCCCTCTCTAACAGGTAGCTCCTCTCTAACAGGAAGCCCCTCTCTAACAGGTAGTACCTCTCTATCAGGTAGTACATCTAACAGGAAGCCCCAGTCTAACAGGTAGTACCTCTCTAACAGGCAGTACCTCTCTATCAGGTAGTACCTCTCTAACAGGTTGTACCTCTCTAACAGGTAGCCCCTCTCTAACAGGTAGCCACTCTCTAACAGGTAGCCCCTCTCTAACAGGTAGCACCTCTCTAACAGGTAGTACCTCTCTATCAGGTAGTACCTCTCTATCAGGTAGTACCTCTAACAGGAAGCCCCAGTCTAACAGGTAGTACCCCTCTAACAGGTAGTACCTCTCTATCAGGTAGTACCTCTCTAACAGGTAGTACCTCTCTAACAGGTAGTACCTCTCTATCAGGTAGTACCTCTCTAACAGGTAATACCTCTAACAGGTAGCCCCTCTCTAACAGGTAGTACCTCTCTAACAGGTAGTCCCTCTCTATCAGGTAGTACCTCTCTATCAGGTAGTACCTCTCTATCAGGTAGTACCTCTTTAACAGGTAGTACCTCTCTAACAGGTAGTCCCTCTCTAACAGGTAGTACCTCTCTAACAGGTAGCCCCTCTCTATCAAGTAGTACCTCTCTAACAGGTAGTACCTCTCTAACAGGTAGCCCCTCTCTAACAGGTAGTACCTCTCTAACAGGTAGTACCTCTCTAACAGGTAGTACCTCTCTATCAGGTAGTACCTCTCTCTAACAGGTAGTACCTCTCTAACAGGTAGCACCTCTCTAACAGGTAGTACCTCTCTAACAGGTACCCCCTAACAGGTAGCCCCTCTCTAACAGGTAGCACCTCTCTAACAGGTAGTACCTCTCTAACAGGTAGTACCTCTCTATCAGGTAGTACCTCTAACAGGAAGCCCCTCTAACAGGTAGTACCTCTCTAACAGGTAGTACCTCTCTAACAGGTAGCCCCTCTCTAACAGGTAGCCACCTCTCTAACAGGTAGCCCCTCTCTAACAGGTAGCACCTCTCTAACAGGTAGTACCTCTCTATCAGGTAGTACCTCTCTAACAGGTAGTACCTCTCTAACAGGTAGTACCCCTCTAACAGGTAGTACCTCTCTAACAGGTAGTACCTCTCTAACAGGTAGTACCTCTCTAACAGGTAGTACCTCTCTATCAGGTAGTACCTCTCTAACAGGTAATACCTCTAACAGGTAGCCCCTCTCTAACAGGTAGTACCTCTCTAACAGGTAGTCCCTCTCTATCAGGTAGTACCTCTCTATCAGGTAGTACCTCTCTAACAGGTAGTACCTCTCTAACAGGTAGTACCTCTCTAACAGGTAGTCCCTCTCTAACAGGTAGTACCTCTCTAACAGGTAGTCCCTCTCTATCAGGTAGTACCTCTCTAACAGGTAGTACCTCTCTAACAGGGTAGTACCTCTCTAACAGGTAGTACCTCTCTAACAGGTAGTACCTCTCTATCAGGTAGTACCTCTCTAACAGGTAGTACCTCTCTAACAGGTAGCACCTCTCTAACAGGTAGTACCTCTCTAACAGGTAGCCCCTCTCTATCAGGTAGTACCTCTCTAACAGGTAGTACCTCTCTAACAGGTAGTACCTCTCTATCAGGTAGTCCCTCTCTAACAGGTAGTCCCTCTCTATCAGGTAGTACCTCTCTAACAGGTAGCCCCTCTCTAACAGGTAGCACCTCTCTAACAGGTAGTACCTCTCTAACAGGTAGTCCCTCTCTAACAGGTAGCTACCTCTCTAACAGGTAGTACCTCTCTATCAGGTAGTACCTCTCTATCAGGTAGTACCTCTCTAACAGGTAGCACCTCTCTAACACGTAGTATCTCTCTAACAGGTAGTACCTCTCTAACAGGTAGTACCTCTAACAGGTAGCCCCAGTCTAACAGGTAGTACCTCTCTAACAGGTAGTACCTCTCTAACAGGTAGTACCTCTCTAACAGGTAGTACCTCTCTATCAGGTAGTACCTCTCTAACAGGTAGTACCTCTCTAACAGGTAGTACCTCTCTAACAGGTAGTACCTCTCTATTAGGTAGTACCTCTCTAACAGGTAGTACCTCTCAACAGGTAGTACCTCTCTAACAGGTAGTACCTCTCTAACAGGTAGTACCTCTCTAACAGGTAGTACCTCTCTAACAGGTAGTACCTCTCTAACAGGTAGCACCTCTCTAACAGGTAGTACCTCTCTAACAGGTAGTACCTCTCTAACAGGTAGTACCTCTCTAACAGGTAGTACCTCTCTATCAGGTAGTACCTCTCTAACAGGTAGTACCTCTCTAACAGGTAGTCCCTCTCTAACAGGTAGCCCCTCTCTATCAGGTAGTACCTCTCTATCAGGTAGCACCTCTCTAACAGGTAGCCCCTCTCTAACAGGTAGCTACCTCTCTAACAGGTAGTACCTCTCTACAGGTAGTACCTCTAACCATCTAACAGGTAGTACCTCTCTAACAGGCAGTACCTCTCTATCAGGTAGTACCTCTCTAACAGGTAGTACCTCTCTAACAGGTAGCCCCTCTCTAACAGGTAGCCACTCTCTAACAGGTAGCCCCTCTCTAACAGGTAGCACCTCTCTAACAGGTAGTACCTCTCTATCAGGTAGTACCCCTCTAACAGGTAGTACCTCTCTAACAGGTAGTACCTCTCTATCAGGTAGTACCTCTCTAACAGGTAGTACCTCTCTAACAGGTAGTACCTCTCTATCAGGTAGTACCTCTCTAACAGGTAGTACCTCTAACAGGTAGCCCCTCTCTAACAGGTAGTACCTCTCTAACAGGTAGTCCCTCTCTATCAGGTAGTACCTCTCTATCAGGTAGTACCTCTCTATCAGGTAGTACCTCTCTAACAGGTAGTACCTCTCTAACAGGTAGTCCCTCTCTAACAGGTAGTACCTCTCCTAACAGGTAGCCCCTCTCTATCAGGTAGTACCTCTCTAACAGGTAGTACCTCTCTCTAACAGGTAGTACCTCTCTAACAGGTAGTACCTCTCTAACAGGTAGTACCTCTCTATCAGGTAGTCCCTCTCTAACAGGTAGTACCTCTCTAACAGGTAGCCCCTCTCTAACAGGTACCACCTCTCTAACAGGTAGTACCTCTCTAACAGGTAGCACCTCTCTAACAGGTACCACCTCTCTAACAGGTAGTACCTCTCTATCAGGTAGTACCTCTCTAACAGGTAGTACCTCTGCTAACAGGTAGTACCTCTCTAACAGGTAGCACCTCTCTAACAGGTAGTACCTCTCTAACAGGTAGTACCTCTCTATCAGGTAGTACCTCTCTAACAGGTAGTACCTCTACCTAACAGGTAGTACCTCTCTAACAGGTAGTACCTCTCTAACAGGTAGTACCTCTCTAACAGGTAGTACCTCTCTAACAGGTAGTACCTCTCTAACAGGTAGCCCCTCTCTAACAGGTAGTACCTCTCTAACAGGTAGTACCTCTCTATCAGGTAGTACCTCTCTAACAGGTAGTACCTCTCTAACAGGTAGTACCTCTCTAACAGGTAGTACCTCTCTAACAGGTAGTACCTCTCTAACAGGTAGTACCTCTCTATCAGGTAGTACCTCTCTAACAGGTAGCCCCTCTCTAACAGGTAGCTCCTCTCTAACAGAAAGCCCCTCTCTAACAGGTAGTACCTCTCTATCAGGTAGTACCTCTAACAGGAAGCCCCAGTCTAACAGGTAGTACCTCTCTAACAGGCAGTACCTCTCTATCAGGTAGTACCTCTCTAACAGGTTGTACCTATCTAACAGGTAGCCACTCTCTAACATGGAGCCACTCTAGAACAGGTAGCCCCTCTCTAACAGGTAGCACCTCTCTAACAGGTAGTACCTCTCTAACAGGTAGCCCCTCTCTAACAGGTACCACCTCTCTAACAGGTAGTACCTCTCTATCAGGTAGTACCTCTCTAACAGGTAGTACCTCTAACAGGAAGCCCCGTCTAACAGGTAGCCCTCTCTAACAGGTAGCACCTCTCTAACAGGTAGTACCTCTCTAACAGGTAGTACCTCTCTATCAGGTAGTACCTCTCTATCAGGTAGTACCTCTAACAGGTAGCCCCAGTCTAACAGGTAGTACCTCTCTAACAGGTAGTACCTCTCTAACAGGAAGTACCTCTCTAACAGGTAGTACCTCTCTATCAGGTAGTACCTCTCTAACAGGTAGCCCTCTCTAACAGGTAGTACCTCTCTAACAGGTAGTACCTCTCTAACAGGTAGTACCTCTCTAACAGGTAGTCCCTCTCTAACAGGTAGTCCCTCTCTAACAGGTAGTCCCTCTCTAACAGGTAGTACCTCTCTAACAGGTAGTCCCTCTCTAACAGGTAGTACCTCTCTAACAGGTAGTACCTCTCTAACAGGTAGTACCTCTCTAACAGGTAGTACCTCTCTAACAGGTAGTCCCTCTCTAACAGGTAGTACCTCTCTATCAGGTAGTACCTCTCTAACAGGTAGTACCTCTCTAACAGGTAGTACCTCTCTATCAGGTAGTCCCTCTCTAACAGGTAGTCCCTCTCTATCAGGTAGTACCTCTCTAACAGGTAGCCCCTCTCTAACAGGTAGCACCTCTCTAACAGGTAGTACCTCTCTAACAGGTAGCCCCTCTCTAACAGGTAGTACCTCTCTATCAGGTAGTACCTCTAACAGGAAGCCCCCTAACAGGTAGTACCTCTCTAACAGGTAGTACCTCTCTAACAGGTAGTACCTCTCTAACAGGTTGTACCTCTCTAACAGGTAGTACCTCTCTAACAGGTAGCCCCTCTCTAACAGGTAGCACCTCTCTAACAGGTAGTACCTCTCTATCAGGTAGTACCTCTCTATCAGGTAGTACCTCTCTAACAGGTAGTCCCTCTCTAACAGGTAGTACCTCTCTAACAGGTAGTACCTCTCTAACAGGTAGTACCTCTCTAACAGGTAGTACCTCTCTATCAGGTAGTACCTCTCTAACAGGTAGTACCTCTCTAACAGGTAGTACCTCTCTAACAGGTAGTACCTCTCTAACAGGTAGTACCTCTCTAACAGGTAGTCCCTCTCTAACAGGTAGTACCTCTCTAACAGGTAGTACCTCTCTAACAGGTAGTACCTCTCTATCAGGTAGTACCTCTCTAACAGGTAGTACCTCTCTAACAGGTAGTACCTCTCTAACAGGTAGTACCTCTCTATCAGGTAGTCCCTCTCTAACAGGTAGTACCTCTCTAACAGGTAGTACCTCTCTATCAGGTAGTACCTCTCTAACAGGTAGTACCTCTCTAACAGGTAGTACCTCTCTAACAGGTAGTACCTCTCTAACAGGTAGTACCTCTCTAACAGGTAGTACCTCTCTATCAGGTAGTACCTCTCTAACAGGTAGTACCTCTCTAACAGGTAGTACCTCTCTAACAGGTAGTACCTCTCTAACAGGTAGTACCTCTCTAACAGGTAGTACCTCTCTAACAGGTAGTACCTCTCCTAACAGGTAGTACCTCTCTAACAGGTAGTACCTCTCCCCTAACAGGTAGCACCTCTCTAACAGGTAGTACCTCTCTAACAGGTAGTACCTCTCTAACAGGTAGTACCTCTCTATCAGGTAGTACCTCTCTAACAGGTAGTACCTCTCTAACAGGTAGCACCTCTCTAACAGGTAGTACCTCTCTAACAGGTAGTACCTCTCTAACAGGTAGTACCTCTCTAACAGGTAGTACCTCTCTATCAGGTAGTACCTCTCTAACAGGTAGTACCTCTCTAACAGGTAGTACCTCTCTAACAGGTAGTACCTCTCTAACAGGTAGTACCTCTCTATCAGGTAGTACCTCTCTATCAGGTAGTACCTCTAACAGGAAGCCCCAGTCTAACAGGTAGTACCTCTCTAACAGGTAGTACCTCTCTAACAGGTAGTACCTCTCTAACAGGTAGTACCTCTCTATCAGGTAGTACCTCTCTATCAGGTAGTACCTCTCTCCTCTCAACAGGTAGTACCTCTCTATCAGGTAGTACCTCTACAGGTAGCCCCTCTAACAGGTAGTACCTCTCTAACAGGTAGTACCTCTCTAACAGGTAGTACCTCTCTAACAGGTAGTACCTCTCTAACAGGTAGTACCTCTCTAACAGGTAGTACCTCTCTAACAGGTAGCACCTCTCTAACAGGTAGTACCTCTCTAACAGGTAGTACCTCTCTCAACAGGTAGTACCTCTCTATCAGGTAGTACCTCTCTAACAGGTAGTACCTCTCTAACAGGTAGTACCTCTCTAACAGGTAGTACCTCTCTAACAGGTAGTACCTCTCTAACAGGTAGTACCTCTCTAACAGGTAGTACCTCTCTATCAGGTAGTACCTCTCTATCAGGTAGTACCTCTCTAACAGGTAGTACCTCTCTAACAGGTAGTACCTCTCTAACAGGTAGTACCTCTCTAACAGGTAGTACCTCTCTAACAGGTAGTACCTCTCTAACAGGTAGTACCTCTCTAACAGGTAGTACCTCTCTAACAGGTAGTACCTCTCTAACAGGTAGCACCTCTCTAACAGGTAGTACCTCTCTAACAGGTAGTACCTCTCTAACAGGTAGTACCTCTCTAACAGGTAGTACCTCTCTAACAGGTAGTACCTCTCTAACAGGTAGTACCTCTCTAACAGGTAGTACCTCTCTAACAGGTAGTACCTCTCTATCAGGTAGTACCTCTCTAACAGGTAGTACCTCTCTAACAGGTAGTACCTCTCTAACAGGTAGTACCTCTCTAACAGGTAGTACCTCTCTAACAGGTAGCACCTCTCTAACAGGTAGCACCTCTCTAACAGGTAGTACCTCTCTAACAGGTAGTACCTCTCTAACAGGTAGTACCTCTCTAACAGGTAGTACCTCTCTAACAGGTAGTACCTCTCAACAGGTAGCCCCTCTAACAGGTAGTACCTCTCTAACAGGTAGTACCTCTCTAACAGGTAGTACCTCTCTAACAGGTAGTACCTCTCTAACAGGTAGCCCCTCTCTAACAGGTAGCCCCTCTCTAACAGGTAGTACCTCTCTAACAGGTAGTACCTCTCTAACAGGTAGTCCTCTCTAACAGGTAGTACCTCTCTAACAGGTAGTACCTCTCTAACAGGTAGTACCTCTCTATCAGGTAGTACCTCTCTAACAGGTAGTACCTCTCTAACAGGTAGTACCTCTCTAACAGGTAGTCCCTCTCTATCAGGTAGTACCTCTCTAACAGGTAGTACCTCTCATCTCTAACAGGTAGTACCTCTCTATCAGGTAGTACCTCTCTAACAGGGAGCCACTCTAGAACAGGTAGCCCCTCTCTAACAGGTAGCACCTCTCTAACAGGTAGTACCTCTCTAACAGGTAGTACCTCTCTAACAGGTAGTACCTCTCTATCAGGTAGTACCTCTCTATCAGGTAGTACCTCTCTATCAGGTAGTACCTCTAAAAAGAAGCCCCAGTCTAACAGGTAGTACCTCTCTAACAGGTAGTACCTCTCTAACAGGTAGTACCTCTCTATCAGGTAGTACCTCTCTATCAGGTAGTACCTCTCTATTAGGTAGTACCTCTCCAACAGGTAGTACCTCTCTATCAGGTAGTTCCTCTCTAACAGGTAGTACCTCTCTATCAGGTAGTACCTCTCTATCAGGTAGTACCTCTCTATCAGGTAGTACCTCTCTATCAGGTAGTACCTCTCTATCAGGTAGTACCTGTCTATCAGGTAGTACCTCTCTATCAGGTAGTACCTCTCTATCAGGTAGTACCTCTCTAACAGGTAGTACCTCTCTAACAGGTAGTACCTCTCTATCAGGTAGTACCTCTCTATCAGGTAGTACCTCTAACAGGAAGCCCCAGTCTAACAGGTAGTACCTCTCTAACAGGTAGTACCTCTCTAACAGGTAGTACCTCTCTATCAGGTAGTCCCTCTCTAACAGGTAGTCCCTCTCTAACAGGTAGTACCTCTCTAACAGGTAGTACCTCTCTAACAGGTAGCCCCTCTCTAACAGGTAGCACCTCTCTAACAGGTAGCACCTCTCTAACAGGTAGTACCTCTCTAACAGGTAGTACCTCTATCAGGTAGTACCTCTCTATCAGGTAGTACCTCTCTAACAGGTAGTACCTCTCATCTCTAACAGGTAGTACCTCTCTATCAGGTAGTACCTCTCTAACAGGGAGCCACTCTAGACAGGTAGCCCCTCTCTAACAGGTAGCACCTCTCTAACAGGTAGCACCTCTCTAACAGGTAGTACCTCTCTAACAGGTAGTACCTCTCTATCAGGTAGTCCCTCTCTATCAGGTAGTACCTCTCTATCAGGTAGTACCTCTCTAACAGGTAGTACCTCTCTAACAGGTAGCCCCTCTCTAACAGGTAGCACCTCTCTATCAGGTAGTACCTCTCTAACAGGTAGTACCTCTCTAACAGCTAGTACCTCTCTAACAGGTAGTACCTCTCTAACAGGTAGTACCTCTCTAACAGGTAGTACCTCTCTAACAGGTAGTACCTCTCTAACAGATAGCACCTCTCTAACAGGTAGCACCTCTCTAACAGGTAGTACCTCTCTAACAGGTAGCCCCTCTCTAACAGGTAGCACCTCTCTAACAGGTAGTACCTCTCTAACAGGTAGTACCTCTCTAACAGGTAGTCCCTCTCTAACAGGTAGCCCCTCTCTATCAGGTAGTACCTCTCTATCAGGTAGCACCTCTCTAACAGGTAGCCCCTCTCTAACAGGTAGCTCCTCTCTAACAGGAAGCCCCTCTCTAACAGGTAGTACCTCTCTATCAGGTAGTACCTCTAACAGGAAGCCCCAGTCTAACAGGTAGTACCTCTCTAACAGGCAGTACCTCTCTATCAGGTAGTACCTCTCTAACAGGTTGTACCTCTCTAACAGGTAGCCACTCTCTAACATGGAGCCACTCTAGACAGGTAGCCCCTCTCTAACAGGTAGCACCTCTCTAACAGGTAGTACCTCTCTATCAGGTAGTACCTCTCTATCAGGTAGTACCTCTCTATCAGGTAGTACCTCTAACAGGAAGCCCCAGTCTAACAGGTAGTACCCCTCTAACAGGTAGTACCTCTCTAAAAGGTAGTACCTCTCTATCAGGTAGTACCTCTCTAACAGGTAGTACCTCTCTAACAGGTAGTACCTCTCTATCAGGTAGTACCTCTCTAACAGGTAATACCTCTAACAGGTAGCCCCTCTCTAACAGGTAGTACCTCTCTAACAGGTAGTCCCTCTCTATCAGGTAGTACCTCTCTATCAGGTAGTACCTCTCTATCAGGTAGTACCTCTTTAACAGGTAGTACCTCTCTAACAGGTAGTCCCTCTCTAACAGGTAGTACCTCTCTAACAGGTAGCCCCTCTCTATCAGGTAGTACCTCTCTAACAGGTAGTACCTCTAACAGGAAGCCCCAGTCTAAGAGGTAGTACCTCTCTAACAGGTAGTACCTCTCTAACAGGTAGTACCTCTCTATCAGGTAGTCCCTCTCTAACAGGTAGTACCTCTCTAACAGGTAGCCCCTCTCTAACAGGTACCACCTCTCTAACAGGTAGTACCTCTCTAACAGGTAGCCCCTCTCTAACAGGTACCACCTCTCTAACAGGTAGTACCTCTCTATCAGGTAGTACCTCTCTAACAGGTAGTACCTCTAACAGGAAGCCCCAGCCTAACAGGTAGCCCCTCTCTAACAGGTAGTACCTCTCCAACAGGTAGTACCTCTCTAACTGGTAGTACCTCTCTAACAGGTAGTCCCTCTCTAACAGGTAGTCCCTCTCTAACAGGTAGTACCTCTCTAACAGGTAGTACCTCTCTAACAGGTAGTACCTCTCTAACAGGTAGTACCTCTAACAGGTAGCCCCTCTCTAACAGGTAGTACCTCTCTAACAGGTAGTACCTCTCTATCAGGTAGTACCTCTCTATCAGGTAGTACCTCTCTAACAGGTAGTCCCTCTCTAACAGGTAGTCCCTCTCCAACAGGTAGTCCCTCTCTAACAGGTAGTCCCTCTCTAACAGGTAGTCCCTCTCTAACAGGTAGTCCCTCTCTAACAGGTAGTACCTCTCTAACAGGTAGTACCTCTCTAACAGGTAGTACCTCCCTATCAGGTATTACCTCTCTAACAGGTAGTCCCTCTCTAACAGGTATTACCTCTCTATCAGGTAGTACCTCTCTGACAGGTAGTACCTCTCTGACAGGTAGTACCTCTCTATCAGGTAGTCCCTCTCTAACAGGTAGTCCCTCTCTATCAGGTAGTACCTCTCTAACAGGTAGCCCCTCTCAAACAGGTAGCACCTCTCTATCAGGTAGTACCTCTCTAACAGGTAGTACCTCTCTAACAGCTAGTACCTCTCTAACAGGTAGTACCTCTCTAACAGGTAGTACCTCTCTAACAGGTAGTACCTCTCTAACAGGTAGTACCTCTCTATCAGGTAGTACCTCTCTAACAGGTAGTACCTCTCTAACAGGTAGCCCCCTCTAACAGGTAGCACCTCTCTATCAGGTAGTACCTCTCTAACAGGTAGTACCTCTCTAACAGCTAGTACCTCTCTAACAGGTAGTACCTTTCTAACAGGTAGTACCTCTCTAACAGGTAGTACCTCTTTAACAGGTAGTACCTCTCTATCAGGTAGTACCTCTCTATCAGGTAGTACCTCTCTATCAGGTAGTACCTCTCTATCAGGTAGTACCTCTCTATCAGGTAGTACCTCTAACAGGAAGCCCCAGTCTAACAGGTAGTACCTCTCTAACAGGTAGTACCTCTCTAACAGGTAGTACCTCTCTATCAGGTAGTCCCTCTCTATCAGGTAGTACCTCTCTATTAGGTAGTACCTACTCCAACAGGTAGTACCTCTCTATCAGGTAGGTCCTCTCTAACAGGTTGTACCTCTCTATCAGGTAGTACCTCTCTAACAGGTAGCCCGTCTCTAACAGGTAGAACCTCTCTAACAGGTAGCACCTCTCTAACAGGTAGTACCTCTCTAACAGGTAGTACCTCTATCAGGTAGTACCTCTCTATCAGGTAGTACCTCTCTAACAGGTAGTACCTCTCCTCTCTAACAGGTAGTACCTCTTTATCAGGTAGTACCTCTCTAACAGGTTGTACCTCTCTATCAGGTAGTACCTCTCTATCAGGTAGTACCTCTCTATCAGGTAGTACCTCTCTATCAGGTAGTACCTCTCTATCAGGTAGTACCTCTCTAACAGGTAGTACCTCTCTATCAGGTAGTCCCTCTCTAACAGGTAGTCCCTCTCTAACAGGTAGTCCCTCTCTAACAGGTATTACCTCTCTATCAGGTAGTACCTCTCTATCAGGTAGTCCCTCTCTAACAGGTAGTCCCTCTCTAACAGGTAGTACCTCTCTAACAGGTAGTACCTCTCTAACAGGTAGCCCCTCTCTAACAGGTAGTACCTCTCTAACAGGTAGTACCTCTCTAACAGGTAGTACCTCTCTAACAGGTAGTACCTCTCTATCAGGTAGTACCTCTCTATCAGGTAGTACCTCTCTAACAGGTAGTACCTCTCCTCTCTAACAGGTAGTACCTCTCTATCAGGTAGTACCTCTCTAACAGGTAGTACCTCTCTAGAACAGGTAGCCCCTCTCTAACAGGTAGCACCTCTCTAACAGGTAGTACCTCTCTAACAGGTAGTACCTCTCTAACAGGTAGTACCTCTCTATCAGGTAGTCCCTCTCTATCAGGTAGTACCTCTCTATCAGGTAGTACCTCTCTAACAGGTAGCCCCTCTCTAACAGGTAGCACCTCTCTATCAGGTAGTACCTCTCTAACAGGTAGTACCTCTCTAACAGCTAGTACCTCTCTAACAGGTAGTACCTCTCTAACAGGTAGTACCTCTCTAACAGGTAGTACCTCTTTAACAGGTAGTACCTCTCTAACAGATAGCACCTCTCTAACAGGTAGCACCTCTCTAACAGGTAGTACCTCTCTAACAGGTAGCACCTCTCTAACAGGTAGCACCTCTCTAACAGGTAGTACCTCTCTAACAGGTAGTACCTCTCTAACAGGTAGTCCCTCTCTAACAGGTAGCCCCTCTCTATCAGGTAGTACCTCTCTATCAGGTAGCACCTCTCTAACAGGTAGCCCCTCTCTAACAGGTAGCTCCTCTCTAACAGGAAGCCCCTCTCTAACAGGTAGTACCTCTCTATCAGGTAGTACCTCTAACAGGAAGCCCCAGTCTAACAGGTAGTACCTCTCTAACAGGTAGTACCTCTCTATCAGGTAGTACCTCTCTAACAGGTTGTACCTCTCTAACAGGTAGCCACTCTCTAACATGGAGCCACTCTCGAACAGGTAGCCCCTCTCTAACAGGTAGCACCTCTCTAACAGGTAGTACCTCTCTATCAGGTAGTACCTCTCTATCAGGTAGTACCTCTCTATCAGGTAGTACCTCTAACAGGAAGCCCCGTCTAACAGGTAGTACCCCTCTAACAGGTAGTACCTCTCTAACAGGTAGTACCTCTCTATCAGGTAGTACCTCTCTAACAGGTAGTACCTCTCTAACAGGTAGTACCTCTCTATCAGGTAGTACCTCTCTAACAGGTAGTACCTCTAACAGGTAGCCCCTCTCTAACAGGTAGTACCTCTCTAACAGGTAGTCCCTCTCTATCAGGTAGTACCTCTCTATCAGGTAGTACCTCTCTATCAGGTAGTACCTCTCTAACAGGTAGTACCTCTCTAACAGGTAGTCCCTCTCTAACAGGTAGTACCTCTCTAACAGGTAGTCCCTCTCTAACAGGTAGTCCCTCTCTAACAGGTAGTACCTCTAACAGGAAGCCCCAGTCTAAGAGGTAGTACCTCTCTAACAGGTAGTAGCTCTCTAACAGGTAGTACCTCTCTATCAGGTAGTCCCTCTCTAACAGGTAGTACCTCTCTAACAGGTAGCCCCTCTCTAACAGGTACCACCTCTCTAACAGGTAGTACCTCTCTAACAGGTAGCCCCTCTCTAACAGGTAGCCACCTCTCTAACAGGTAGTACCTCTCTATCAGGTAGTACCTCTCTAACAGGTAGTACCTCTAACAGGAAGCCCCAGCCTAACAGGTAGCCCCTCTCTAACAGGTAGCACCTCTCTAACAGGTAGTACCTCTCTAACAGGTAGTACCTCTCTAACAGGTAGTCCCTCTCTAACAGGTAGTCCCTCTCTAACAGGTAGTCCCTCTCTAACAGGTAGTACCTCTCTAACAGGTAGTACCTCTCTAACAGGTAGTACCTCTCTAACAGGTAGTACCTCTAACAGGTAGCCCCTCTCTAACAGGTAGTACCTCTCTAACAGGTAGTACCTCTCTATCAGGTAGTACCTCTCTATCAGGTAGTACCTCTCTAACAGGTAGTCCCTCTCTAACAGGTAGTCCCTCTCTAACAGGTAGTCCCTCTCTAACAGGTAGTCCCTCTCTAACAGGTAGTCCCTCTCTAACAGGTAGTCCCTCTCTAACAGGTAGTACCTCTCTAACAGGTAGTACCTCTCTAACAGGTAGTACCTCCTATCAGGTATTACCTCTCTAACAGGTAGTACCTCTCTAACAGGTATTACCTCTCTATCAGGTAGTACCTCTCTAACAGGTAGTACCTCTCTAACAGGTAGTACCTCTCTATCAGGTAGTCCCTCTCTAACAGGTAGTCCCTCTCTATCAGGTAGTACCTCTCTAACAGGTAGCCCCTCTCTAACAGGTAGTACCTCTCTATCAGGTAGTACCTCTCTAACAGGTAGTACCTCTCTAACAGCTAGTACCTCTCTAACAGGTAGTACCTCTCTAACAGGTAGTACCTCTCTAACAGGTAGTACCTCTTTAACAGGTAGTACCTCTCTATCAGGTAATACCTCTCTAACAGGTAGTACCTCTCTAACAGGTAGCCCCTCTCTAACAGGTAGCACCTCTCTAACAGGTAGTACCTCTCTAACAGGTAGTACCTCTCTAACAGGTAGTCCCTCTCTAACAGGTAGCCCCTCTCTATCAGGTAGTACCTCTCTATCAGGTAGCACCTCTCTAACAGGTAGCCCCTCTCTAACAGGTAGCTCCTCTCTAACAGGAAGCCCCTCTCTAACAGGTAGTACCTCTCTATCAGGTAGTACCTCTAACAGGAAGCCCCAGTCTAACAGGTAGTACCTCTCTAACAGGCAGTACCTCTCTATCAGGTAGTACCTCTCTAACAGGTTGTACCTCTCTAACAGGTAGCCACTCTCTAACATGGAGCCACTCTAGAACAGGTAGCCCCTCTCTAACAGGTAGCACCTCTCTAACAGGTAGTACCTCTCTATCAGGTAGTACCTCTCTATCAGGTAGTACCTCTCTATCAGGTAGTACCTCTAACAGGAAGCCCCAGTCTAACAGGTAGTACCCCTCTAACAGGTAGTACCTCTCTAACAGGTAGTACCTCTCTATCAGGTAGTACCTCTCTAACAGGTAGTACCTCTCTAACAGGTAGTACCTCTCTATCAGGTAGTACCTCTCTAACAGGTAATACCTCTAACAGGTAGCCCCTCTCTAACAGGTAGTACCTCTCTAACAGGTAGTCCCTCTCTATCAGGTAGTACCTCTCTATCAGGTAGTACCTCTCTATCAGGTAGTACCTCTTTAACAGGTAGTACCTCTCTAACAGGTAGTCCCTCTCTAACAGGTAGTACCTCTCTAACAGGTAGCCCCTCTCTATCAGGTAGTACCTCTCTAACAGGTAGTACCTCTAACAGGAAGCCCCAGTCTAAGAGGTAGTACCTCTCTAACAGGTAGTACCTCTCTAACAGGTAGTACCTCTCTATCAGGTAGTCCCTCTCTAACAGGTAGTACCTCTCTAACAGGTAGCCCCTCTCTAACAGGTACCACCTCTCTAACAGGTAGTACCTCTCTAACAGGTAGCCCCTCTCTAACAGGTACCACCTCTCTAACAGGTAGTACCTCTCTATCAGGTAGTACCTCTCTAACAGGTAGTACCTCTAACAGGAAGCCCCAGCCTAACAGGTAGCCCCTCTCTAACAGGTAGCACCTCTCTAACAGGTAGTATCTCTCTAACTGGTAGTACCTCTCTAACAGGTAGTCCCTCTCTAACAGGTAGTCCCTCTCTAACAGGTAGTACCTCTCTAACAGGTAGTACCTCTCTAACAGGTAGTACCTCTCTAACAGGTAGTACCTCTCTAACAGGTAGTACCTCTAACAGGTAGCCCCTCTCTAACAGGTAGTACCTCTCTAACAGGTAGTACCTCTCTATCAGGTAGTACCTCTCTATCAGGTAGTACCTCTCTAACAGGTAGTCCCTCTCTAACAGGTAGTCCCTCTCCAACAGGTAGTCCCTCTCTAACAGGTAGTCCCTCTCTAACAGGTAGTCCCTCTCTAACAGGTAGTCCCTCTCTAACAGGTAGTACCTCTCTAACAGGTAGTACCTCTCTAACAGGTAGTACCTCCCTATCAGGTATTACCTCTCTAACAGGTAGTCCCTCTCTAACAGGTATTACCTCTCTATCAGGTAGTACCTCTCTGACAGGTAGTACCTCTCTGACAGGTAGTACCTCTCTATCAGGTAGTCCCTCTCTAACAGGTAGTCCCTCTCTATCAGGTAGTACCTCTCTAACAGGTAGCCCCTCTCAAACAGGTAGCACCTCTCTATCAGGTAGTACCTCTCTAACAGGTAGTACCTCTCTAACAGCTAGTACCTCTCTAACAGGTAGTACCTCTCTAACAGGTAGTACCTCTCTAACAGGTAGTACCTCTTTAACAGGTAGTACCTCTCTATCAGGTAATACCTCTCTAACAGGTAGTACCTCTCTAACAGCTAGTACCTCTCTAACAGGTAGTACCTTTCTAACAGGTAGTACCTCTCTAACAGGTAGTACCTCTCTAACAGGTAGTACCTCTCTATCAGGTAGTACCTCTCTATCAGGTAGTACCTCTCTATCAGGTAGTACCTCTCTATCAGGTAGTACCTCTCTATCAGGTAGTACCTCTAACAGGAAGCCCCAGTCTAACAGGTAGTACCTCTCTAACAGGTAGTACCTCTCTAACAGGTAGTACCTCTCTATCAGGTAATCCCTCTCTATCAGGTAGTACCTCTCTATTAGGTAGTACCTACTCCAACAGGTAGTACCTCTCTATCAGGTAGGTCCTCTCTAACAGGTTGTACCTCTCTATCAGGTAGTACCTCTCTAACAGGTAGCCCGTCTCTAACAGGTAGCACCTCTCTAACAGGTAGCACCTCTCTAACAGGTAGTACCTCTCTAACAGGTAGTACCTCTATCAGGTAGTACCTCTCTATCAGGTAGTACCTCTCTAACAGGTAGTACCTCTCCTCTCTAACAGGTAGTACCTCTTTATCAGGTAGTACCTCTCTAACAGGTTGTACCTCTCTATCAGGTAGTACCTCTCTATCAGGTAGTACCTCTCTATCAGGTAGTACCTCTCTATCAGGTAGTACCTCTCTATCAGGTAGTACCTCTCTATCAGGTAGTACCTCTCTATCAGGTAGTCCCTCTCTAACAGGTAGTCCCTCTCTAACAGGTAGTCCCTCTCTAACAGGTATTACCTCTCTATCAGGTAGTACCTCTCTAAAAGGTAGCCCCTCTCTAACAGGTAGCACCTCTCTAACAGGTAGTACCTCTCTAACAGGTAGTACCTCTCTATCAGGTAGTACCTCTCTATCAGGTAGTACCTCTCTATCAGGTAGTACCTCTCTAACAGGTAGTACCTCTCTATCAGGTAGTACCTCTCTAACAGGTAGTACCTCTCTAACAGGTAGCCCCTCTCTAACAGGTAGCACCTCTCTATCAGGTAGTACCTCTCTAACAGGTAGTACCTCTCTAACAGCTAGTACCTCTCTAACAGGTAGTACCTCTCCAACAGGTAGTACCTCTCTAACAGGTAGCACCTCTCTAACAGGTAGCACCTCTCTAACAGGTAGTACTTCTCTAACAGGTAGCACCTCTCTAACAGGTAGTACCTCTCTAACAGGTAGTACCTCTCTAACAGGTAGTCCCTCTCTAACAGGTAGCCCCTCTCTATCAGGTAGTACCTCTCTATCAGGTAGCACCTCTCTAACAGGTAGCCCCTCTCTAACAGGTAGCTCCTCTCTAACAGGAAGCCCCTCTCTAACAGGTAGTACCTCTCTATCAGGTAGTACCTCTAACAGGAAGCCCCAGTCTAACAGGTAGTACCTCTCTAACAGGTAGTACCTCTCTATCAGGTAGTACCTCTCTAACAGGTAGTACCTCTCTATCAGGTAGTACCTCTCTAAAAGGTAGCCCCTCTCTATCAGGTAGTACCTCTCTAACAGGTAGTACCTCTCATCTCTAACAGGTAGTACCTCTCTATCAGGTAGTACCTCTCTAACATGGAGCCACTCTAGAACAGGTAGCCCCTCTCTAACAGGTAGCACCTCTCTAACAGGTAGTACCTCTCTAACAGGTAGTACCTCTCTAACAGGTAGTACCTCTCTATCAGGTAGTACCTCTCTATCAGGTAGTACCTCTCTATCAGGTAGTACCTCTAAAAAGAAGCCCCAGTCTAACAGGTAGTACCTCTCTAACAGGTAGTACCTCTCTAACAGGTAGTACCTCTCTATCAGGTAGTCCATCTCTATCAGGTAGTACCTCTCTATTAGGTAGTACCTACTCCAACAGGTAGTACCTCTCTATCAGGTAGTTCCTCTCTAACAGGTTGTACCTCTCTATCAGGTAGTACCTCTCTATCAGGTAGTACCTCTCTATCAGGTAATACCTCTCTATCAGGTAATACCTCTCTATCAGGTAATACCTGTCTATCAGGTAGTACCTCTCTATCAGGTAGTACCTCTCTATCAGGTAATACCTCTCTAACAGGTAGTACCTCTCCAACAAGTAGTACCTCTCTATCAGGTAGTACCTCTCTATCAGGTAGTACCTCTAACAGGAAGCCCTAGTCTAACAGGTAGTACCTCTCTAACAGGTAGTACCTCTCTAAAAGGTAGTACCTCTCTATCAGGTAGTCCCTCTCTAACAGGTAGTCCCTCTCTAACAGGTAGTACCTCTCTAACAGGTAGTACCTCTCTAACAGGTAGCCCCTCTCTAACAGGTAGCACCTCTCTAACAGGTAGCACCTCTCTAACAGGTAGTACCTCTCTAACAGGTAGTACCTCTATCAGGTAGTACCTCTCTATCAGGTAGTACCTCTCTAACAGGTAGTACCTCTCATCTCTAACAGGTAGTACCTCTCTATCAGGTAGTACCTCTCTAACATGGAGCCACTCTAGAACAGGTAGCCCCTCTCTAACAGGTAGCACCTCTCTAACAGGTAGTACCTCTCTAACAGGTAGTACCTCTCTAACAGGTAGTACCTCTCTATCAGGTAGTCCCTCTCTATCAGGTAGTACCTCTCTATCAGGTAGTACCTCTCTAACAGGTAGTACCTCTCTAACAGGTAGCCCCTCTCTAACAGGTAGCACCTCTCTATCAGGTAGTACCTCTCTAACAGGTAGTACCTCTCTAACAGCTAGTACCTCTCTAACAGGTAGTACCTCTCTAACAGGTAGTACCTCTCTAACAGGTAGTACCTCTTTAACAGGTAGTACCTCTCTAACAGATAGCACCTCTCTAACAGGTAGCACCTCTCTAACAGGTAGTACCTCTCTAACAGGTAGCCCCTCTCTAACAGGTAGCACCTCTCTAACAGGTAGTACCTCTCTAACAGGTAGTACCTCTCTAACAGGTAGTCCCTCTCTAACAGGTAGCCCCTCTCTATCAGGTAGTACCTCTCTATCAGGTAGCACCTCTCTAACAGGTAGCCCCTCTCTAACAGGTAGCTCCTCTCTAACAGGAAGCCCCTCTCTAACAGGTAGTACCTCTCTATCAGGTAGTACCTCTAACAGGAAGCCCCAGTCTAACAGGTAGTACCTCTCTAACAGGCAGTACCTCTCTATCAGGTAGTACCTCTCTAACAGGTTGTACCTCTCTAACAGGTAGCCACTCTCTAACATGGAGCCACTCTAGAACAGGTAGCCCCTCTCTAACAGGTAGCACCTCTCTAACAGGTAGTACCTCTCTATCAGGTAGTACCTCTCTATCAGGTAGTACCTCTCTATCAGGTAGTACCTCTAACAGGAAGCCCCAGTCTAACAGGTAGTACCCCTCTAACAGGTAGTACCTCTCTAACAGGTAGTACCTCTCTATCAGGTAGTACCTCTCTAACAGGTAGTACCTCTCTAACAGGTAGTACCTCTCTATCAGGTAGTACCTCTCTAACAGGTAATACCTCTAACAGGTAGCCCCTCTCTAACAGGTAGTACCTCTCTAACAGGTAGTCCCTCTCTAACAGGTAGTACCTCTCTAACAGGTAGCCCCTCTCTATCAGGTAGTACCTCTCTAACAGGTAGTACCTCTAACAGGAAGCCCCAGTCTAAGAGGTAGTACCTCTCTAACAGGTAGTACCTCTCTAACAGGTAGTACCTCTCTATCAGGTAGTCCCTCTCTAACAGGTAGTACCTCTCTAACAGGTAGCCCCTCTCTAACAGGTACCACCTCTCTAACAGGTAGTACCTCTCTAACAGGTAGCCCCTCTCTAACAGGTACCACCTCTCTAACAGGTAGTACCTCTCTATCAGGTAGTACCTCTCTAACAGGTAGTACCTCTAACAGGAAGCCCCAGCCTAACAGGTAGCCCCTCTCTAACAGGTAGCACCTCTCTAACAGGTAGTATCTCTCTAACTGGTAGTACCTCTCTAACAGGTAGTCCCTCTCTAACAGGTAGTCCCTCTCTAACAGGTAGTACCTCTCTAACAGGTAGTACCTCTCTAACAGGTAGTACCTCTCTAACAGGTAGTACCTCTAACAGGTAGCCCCTCTCTAACAGGTAGTACCTCTCTAACAGGTAGTACCTCTCTATCAGGTAGTACCTCTCTATCAGGTAGTACCTCTCTAACAGGTAGTACCTCTCTAACAGGTAGTACCTCCCTATCAGGTATTACCTCTCTAACAGGTAGTCCCTCTCTAACAGGTATTACCTCTCTATCAGGTAGTACCTCTCTGACAGGTAGTACCTCTCTGACAGGTAGTACCTCTCTATCAGGTAGTCCCTCTCTAACAGGTAGTCCCTCTCTATCAGGTAGTACCTCTCTAACAGGTAGCCCCTCTCAAACAGGTAGCACCTCTCTTTCAGGTAGTACCTCTCTAACAGGTAGTACCTCTCTAACAGCTAGTACCTCTCTAACAGGTAGTACCTCTCTAACAGGTAGTACCTCTCTAACAGGTAGTACCTCTTTAACAGGTAGTACCTCTCTATCAGGTAATACCTCTCTAACAGGTAGTACCTCTCTAACAGGTAGCCCCCCTCTAACAGGTAGCACCTCTCTATCAGGTAGTACCTCTCTAACAGGTAGTACCTCTCTAACAGCTAGTACCTCTCTAACAGGTAGTACCTTTCTAACAGGTAGTACCTCTCTAACAGGTAGTACCTCTTTAACAGGTAGTACCTCTCTATCAGGTAGTACCTCTCTATCAGGTAGTACCTCTCTATCAGGTAATACCTCTCTATCAGGTAGTACCTCTCTATCAGGTAATACCTCTAACAGGAAGCCCCAGTCTAACAGGTAGTACCTCTCTAACAGGTAGTACCTCTCTAACAGGTAGTACCTCTCTATCAGGTAATCCCTCTCTATCAGGTAGTACCTCTCTATTAGGTAGTACCTACTCCAACAGGTAGTACCTCTCTATCAGGTAGGTCCTCTCTAACAGGTTGTACCTCTCTATCAGGTAGTACCTCTCTAACAGGTAGCCCGTCTCTAACAGGTAGCACCTCTCTAACAGGTAGCACCTCTCTAACAGGTAGTACCTCTCTAACAGGTAGTACCTCTATCAGGTAGTACCTCTCTATCAGGTAGTACCTCTCTAACAGGTAGTACCTCTCCTCTCTAACAGGTAGTACCTCTTTATCAGGTAGTACCTCTCTAACAGGTTGTACCTCTCTATCAGGTAGTACCTCTCTATCAGGTAGTACCTCTCTATCAGGTAGTACCTCTCTATCAGGTAGTACCTCTCTATCAGGTAATACCTCTCTATCAGGTAGTACCTCTCTATCAGGTAGTCCCTCTCTAACAGGTAGTCCCTCTCTAACAGGTAGTCCCTCTCTAACAGGTATTACCTCTCTATCAGGTAGTACCTCTCTAAAAGGTAGCCCCTCTCTAACAGGTAGCACCTCTCTAACAGGTAGTACCTCTCTAACAGGTAGTACCTCTCTATCAGGTAGTACCTCTCTATCAGGTAGTACCTCTCTATCAGGTAGTACCTCTCTAACAGGTAGTACCTCTCTATCAGGTAGCACCTCTCTAACAGGTAGTACTTCTCTAACAGGTAGCACCTCTCTAACAGGTAGTACCTCTCTAACAGGTAGTACCTCTCTAACAGGTAGTCCCTCTCTAACAGGTAGCCCCTCTCTATCAGGTAGTACCTCTCTATCAGGTAGCACCTCTCTAACAGGTAGCCCCTCTCTAACAGGTAGCTCCTCTCTAACATGGAGCCACTCTAGAACAGGTAGCCCCTCTCTAACAGGTAGCACCTCTCTAACAGCTAGTACCTCTCTATCAGGTAGTACCTCTCTATCAGGTAGTACCTCTCTATCAGGTAGTACCTCTCTATCAGGTAGTACCTCTAACAGGAAGCCCCAGTCTAACAGGTAGTACCCCTCTAACAGGTAGTACCTCTCTAACAGGTAGTACCTCTCTATCAGGTAGTACCTCTCTAACAGGTAGTACCTCTCTAACAGGTAGTACCTCTCTATCAGGTAGTACCTCTCTAACAGGTAATACCTCTAACAGGTAGCCCCTCTCTAACAGGTAGTACCTCTCTAACAGGTAGTACCTCTCTATCAGGTAGTACCTCTCTATCAGGTAGTACCTCTCTATCAGGTAGTACCTCTCTATCAGGTAGTACCTCTCTAACAGGTAGTACCTCTCTATCAGGTAGTACCTCTCTAACAGGTAGTACCTCTCTATCAGGTAGTACCTCTCTAAAAGGTAGCCCCTCTCTATCAGGTAGTACCTCTCTAACAGGTAGTACCTCTCATCTCTAACAGGTAGTACCTCTCTATCAGGTAGTACCTCTCTAACATGGAGCCACTCTAGAACAGGTAGCCCCTCTCTAACAGGTAGCACCTCTCTAACAGGTAGTACCTCTCTAACAGGTAGTACCTCTCTAACAGGTAGTACCTCTCTATCAGGTAGTACCTCTCTATCAGGTAGTACCTCTCTATCAGGTAGTACCTCTAACAGGAAGCCCCAGTCTAACAGGTAGTACCTCTCTAACAGGTAGTACCTCTCTAACAGGTAGTACCTCTCTATCAGGTAGTCCATCTCTATCAGGTAGTACCTCTCTATTAGGTAGTACCTACTCCAACAGGTATTACCTCTCTATCAGGTAGTTCCTCTCTAACAGGTTGTACCTCTCTATCAGGTAGTACCTCTCTATCAGGTAGTACCTCTCTATCAGGTAATACCTCTCTATCAGGTAATACCTCTCTATCAGGTAATACCTGTCTATCAGGTAGTACCTCTCTATCAGGTAGTACCTCTCTATCAGGTAATACCTCTCTAACAGGTAGTACCTCTCCAACAAGTAGTACCTCTCTATCAGGTAGTACCTCTCTATCAGGTAGTACCTCTAACAGGAAGCCCCAGTCTAACAGGTAGTACCTCTCTAACAGGTAGTACCTCTCTAACAGGTAGTACCTCTCTATCAGGTAGTCCCTCTCTAACAGGTAGTCCCTCTCTAACAGGTAGTACCTCTCTAACAGGTAGTACCTCTCTAACAGGTAGCCCCTCTCTAACAGGTAGCACCTCTCTAACAGGTAGCACCTCTCTAACAGGTAGCACCTCTCTAACAGGTAGTACCTCTCTAACAGGTAGTACCTCTATCAGGTAGTACCTCTCTATCAGGTAGTACCTCTCTAACAGGTAGTACCTCTCATCTCTAACAGGTAGTACCTCTCTATCAGGTAGTACCTCTCTAACATGGAGCCACTCTAGAACAGGTAGCCCCTCTCTAACAGGTAGCACCTCTCTAACAGGTAGTACCTCTCTAACAGGTAGTACCTCTCTAACAGGTAGTACCTCTCTATCAGGTAGTCCCTCTCTATCAGGTAGTACCTCTCTATCAGGTAGTACCTCTCTAACAGGTAGTACCTCTCTAACAGGTAGCCCCTCTCTAACAGGTAGCACCTCTCTATCAGGTAGTACCTCTCTAACAGGTAGTACCTCTCTAACAGCTAGTACCTCTCTAACAGGTAGTACCTCTCTAACAGGTAGTACCTCTCTAACAGGTAGTACCTCTTTAACAGGTAGTACCTCTCTATCAGGTAGTACCTCTCTAACAGGTAGCACCTCTCTAACAGGTAGCACCTCTCTAACAGGTAGTACCTCTCTAACAGGTAGCCCCTCTCTAACAGGTAGCACTTCTCTAACAGGTAGTACCTCTCTAACAGGTAGTACCTCTCTAACAGGAAGCCCCAGTCTAACAGGTAGTACCTCTCTAACAGGTAGTACCTCTCTATCAGGTAGTACCTCTCTAACAGGTAGCACCTCTCTAACAGGTAGTACCTCTCTAACAGGCAGTACCTCTCTATCAGGTAGTACCTCTCTAACAGGTTGTACCTCTCTAACAGGTAGCCACTCTCTAACATGGAGCCACTCTAGAACAGGTAGCCCCTCTCTAACAGGTAGCACCTCTCTAACAGGTAGTACCTCTCTATCAGGTAGTACCTCTCTATCAGGTAGTACCTCTCTATCAGGTAGTACCTCTCTATCAGGTAGTACCTCTAACAGGTAGTACCTCTCTAACAGGTAGTACCTCTCTATCAGGTAGTACCTCTCTAACAGGTAATACCTCTAACAGGTAGCCCCTCTCTAACAGGTAGTACCTCTCTAACAGGTAGTCCCTCTCTATCAGGTAGTACCTCTCTATCAGGTAGTACCTCTCTATCAGGTAGTACCTCTTTAACAGGTAGTACCTCTCTAACAGGTAGTCCCTCTCTAACAGGTAGTACCTCTCTAACAGGTAGCCCCTCTCTATCAGGTAGTACCTCTCTAACAGGTAGTACCTCTAACAGGAATCCCCAGTCTAAGAGGTAGTACCTCTCTAACAGGTAGTACCTCTCTAACAGGTAGTACCTCTCTATCAGGTAGTCCCTCTCTAACAGGTAGTACCTCTCTAACAGGTAGCCCCTCTCTAACAGGTACCACCTCTCTAACAGGTAGTACCTCTCTAACAGGTAGCCCCTCTCTAACAGGTACCACCTCTCTAACAGGTAGTACCTCTCTATCAGGTAGTACCTCTCTATCAAGTAGTACCTCTCTAACAGGTAGTACCTCTAACAGGAATCCCCAGTCTAACAGGTAGCACCTCTCTAACAGGTAGTACCTCTCTAACAGGTAGTACCTCTCTATCAGGTAGTCCCTCTCTATCAGGTAGTACCTCTCTAACAGGTAGCACCCTCTAACAGGTAGCCACCTCTCTAACAGGTAGTACCTCTCTAACAGGTAGCCCCTCTCTAACAGGTACCACCTCTCTAACAGGTAGTACCTCTCTATCAGGTAGTACCTCTCTAACAGGTAGTACCTCTAACAGGAAGCCCCAGCCTAACAGGTAGCCCCTCTCTAACAGGTAGCACCTCTCTAACAGGTAGTATCTCTCTAACAGGTAGTACCTCTCTATCAGGTAGTACCTCTCTATCAGGTAGTACCTCTAACAGGAAGCCCCAGTCTAACAGGTAGTACCTCTCTAACAGGTAGTACCTCTCTAACAGGAAGTAACTCTCTAACAGGTAGTACCTCTCTATCAGGTAGTACCTCTCTATCAGGTAGCACCTCTCTAACAGGTAGCCCCTCTCTAACAGGTAGCTCCTCTCTAACAGGAAGCCCCTCTCTAACAGGTAGTACCTCTCTAACAGGTAGTACCTCTCTGACAGGTAGTACCTCTCTAACAGGTAGTCCCTCTCTAACAGGTAGTCCCTCTCTAACAGGTAGTCCCTCTCTAACAGGTAGTACCTCTCTAACAGGTAGTACCTCTCCAACAGGTAGTCCCTCTCTAACAGGTATTACCTCTCTATCAGGTAGTACCTCTCTGACAGGTAGTACCTCTCTGACAGGTAGTACCTCTCTATCAGGTAGTCCCTCTCTAACAGGTAGTCCCTCTCTATCAGGTAGTACCTCTCTAACAGGTAGCCCCTCTCTAACAGGTAGCACCTCTCTATCAGGTAGTACCTCTCTAACAGGTAGTACCTCTCTAACAGCTAGTCCCTCTCTAACAGGTAGTACCTCTCTAACAGGTAGTCCCTCTCTAACAGGTAGTCCCTCTCTAACAGGTAGTACCTCTCTATCAGGTAGTACCTCTCTAACAGGTAGTACCTCTCAGTCTAACAGGTAGTACCTCTCTAACAGGTAGTACCTCTCTAACAGGTAGTACCTCTCTATCAGGTAGTCCCTCTCTAACAGGTAGTACCTCTCTAACAGGTAGTACCTCTCTATCAGGTAGTACCTCTCTAACAGGTAGCCCCTCTCTAACAGGTAGTACCTCTCTATCAGGTAGTACCTCTCTAACAGGTAGTACCTCTCTAACAGCTAGTACCTCTCTAACAGGTAGTACCTTTCTAACAGGTAGTACCTCTCTGACAGGTAGTACCTCTCTAACAGGTAGTCCCTCTCTAACAGGTAGTCCTCTCTAACAGGTAGTCCCTCTCTAACAGGTAGTACCTCTCTAACAGGTAGTACCTCTCCAACAGGTAGTACCTCTCTAACTGGTAGTACCTCTCTAACAGGTAGTCCCTCTCTATCAGGTAGTACCTCTCTATCAGGTAGTACCTCTCTAACAGGTAGTACCTCTCTAACAGGTAGCCCCTCTCTAACAGGTAGCACCTCTCTAACAGGTAGTACCTCTCTATCAGGTAGTACCTCTCTATCAGGTAGTACCTCTCTATCAGGTAGTACCTCTAGAACCCCACTAACAGGTAGTACCTCTCTAACAGGTAGTACCTCTCTATCAGGTAGTACCTCTCTATCAGGTAGTACCTCTCTATCAGGTAGTACCTACTCCAACAGGTAGTACCTCTCTATCAGGTAGTACCTCTCTAACAGGTTGTACCTCTCTATCAGGTAGTACCTCTCTAACAGGTAGCCCCTCTCTAACAGGTAGCACCTCTCTAACAGGTAGCACCTCTCTAACAGGTAGTACCTCTCTAACAGCTAGTACCTCTCTATCAGGTAGTACCTCTCTATCAGGTAGTACCTCTCTAACAGGTAGTACCTCTCCTCTCTAACAGGTAGTACCTCTCTATCAGGTAGTACCTCTCTAACAGGTTGTACCTCTCTATCAGGTAGTACCTCTCTATCAGGTAGTACCTCTCTATCAGGTAGTACCTCTCTATCAGGTAGTACCTCTCTATCAGGTAGTACCTCTCTATCAGGTAATACCTCTCTATCAGGTAGTACCTCTCTATCAGGTAGTCCCTCTCTAACAGGTAGTCCCTCTCTAACAGGTATTACCTCTCTATCAGGTAGTACCTCTCTAAAAGGTAGCCCCTCTCTAACAGGTAGCACCTCTCTAACAGGTAGTACCTCTCTAACAGGTAGTACCTCTCTATCAGGTAGTACCTCTCTATCAGGTAGTACCTCTCTATCAGGTAGTACCTCTCTAACAGGTAGTACCTCTCTATCAGGTAGTACCTCTCTAACAGGTAGTACCTCTCTATCAGGTAGTACCTCTCTAAAAGGTAGCCCCTCTCTAACAGGTAGCACCTCTCTAACAGGTAGTACCTCTCTAACAGGTAGTACCTCTTTAACAGGTTGTACCTCTCTATCAGGTAGTACCTCTCTAACAGGAAGCCCCGTCTAACAGGTAGCACCTCTCTAACAGGTAGCACCTCTCTAACAGGTAGTACCTCTCTATCAGGTAGTACCTCTCTATCAGGTAGTACCTCTCTATCAGGTAGTACCTCTCTAACAGGTAGTACCTCTCCTCTAACAGGTAGTACCTCTCTATCAGGTAGTACCTCTCTATCAGGTAGTACCTCTCTATCAGGTAGTACCTCTCTATCAGGTAGTACCTCTCTATCAGGTAATACCTCTCTATCAGGTAGTACCTCTCTATCAGGTAGTACCTCTCTATCAGGTAATACCTCTCTAACAGGTAGTACCTCTCTAACAGGTAGTACCTCTCTAACAGGTAGTCCCTCTCTAACAGGTAGTCCCTCTCTAACAGGTAGTCCCTCTCGACCGCCTAACAGGTAGTCCCTCTCTAACAGGTAGTACCTCTCTAACAGGTAGTACCTCTCTATCAGGTAGTACCTCTCTATCAGGTAGTACCTCTAACAGGAAGCCCCAGTCTAACAGGTAGTACCTCTCTAACAGGTAGTACCTCTCTAACAGGAAGTAACTCTCTAACAGGTAGTACCTCTCTATCAGGTAGTACCTCTCTATCAGGTAGCACCTCTCTAACAGGTAGCCCCTCTCTAACAGGTAGCTCCTCTCTAACAGGAAGCCCCTCTCTAACAGGTAGTACCTCTCTAACAGGTAGTACCTCTCTGACAGGTAGTACCTCTCTAACAGGTAGTCCCTCTCTAACAGGTAGTCCCTCTCTAACAGGTAGTCCCTCTCTAACAGGTAGTACCTCTCTAACAGGTAGTACCTCTCCAACAGGTAGTACCTCTCTAACTGGTAGTACCTCTCTAACAGGTAGTCCCTCTCTAACAGGTAGTACCTCTCTAACAGGTAGTACCTCTCTAACAGGTAGTACCTCTAACAGGTAGCCCCTCTCTAACAGGTAGTACCTCTCTAACAGGTAGTACCTCTCTATCAGGTAGTACCTCTCTATCAGGTAGTACCTCTCTAACAGGTAGTCCCTCTCTAACAGGTAGTCCCTCTCCAACAGGTAGTCCCTCTCTAACAGGTAGTCCCTCTCTAACAGGTAGTCCCTCTCTAACAGGTAGTCCCTCTCTAACAGGTAGTACCTCTCTAACAGGTAGTACCTCTCTAACAGGTAGTACCTCCCTATCAGGTATTACCTCTCTAACAGGTAGTCCCTCTCTAACAGGTATTACCTCTCTATCAGGTAGTACCTCTCTGACAGGTAGTACCTCTCTGACAGGTAGTACCTCTCTATCAGGTAGTCCCTCTCTAACAGGTAGTCCCTCTCTATCAGGTAGTACCTCTCTAACAGGTAGCCCCTCTCAAACAGGTAGCACCTCTCTTTCAGGTAGTACCTCTCTAACAGGTAGTACCTCTCTAACAGCTAGTACCTCTCTAACAGGTAGTACCTCTCTAACAGGTAGTACCTCTCTAACAGGTAGTACCTCTTTAACAGGTAGTACCTCTCTATCAGGTAGTACCTCTCTAACAGGTAGTACCTCTCTAACAGGTATTACCTCTCTAACAGGTAGTACCTCTCTATCAGGTAGTCCCTCTCTAACAGGTAGTACCTCTCTAACAGGTAGTACCTCTCTATCAGGTAGTACCTCTCTAACAGGTAGCCCCTCTCTAACAGGTAGCACCTCTCTATCAGGTAGTACCTCTCTAACAGGTAGTACCTCTCTAACAGCTAGTACCTCTCTAACAGGTAGTACCTTTCTAACAGGTAGTACCTCTCTAACAGGTAGTACCTCTCTAACAGGTAGTCCCTCTCTAACAGGTAGTCCCTCTCTAACAGGTAGTCCCTCTCTAACAGGTAGTACCTCTCTAACAGGTAGTACCTCTCCAACAGGTAGTACCTCTCTAACTGGTAGTACCTCTCTAACAGGTAGTCCCTCTCTATCAGGTAGTACCTCTCTATCAGGTAATACCTCTCTAACAGGTAGTACCTCTAACAGGAAGCCCCTCTCTAACAGGTAGCACCTCTCTAACAGGTAGTACCTCTCTATCAGGTAGTACCTCTCTATCAGGTAGTACCTCTCTATCAGGTAGTACCTCTAACAGGAAGCCCCAGTCTAACAGGTAGTACCTCTCTAACAGGTAGTACCTCTCTATCAGGTAATCCCTCTCTATCAGGTAGTACCTCTCTATTAGGTAGTACCTACTCCAACAGGTAGTACCTCCCTATCAGGTAGGTCCTCTCTAACAGGTTGTACCTCTCTATCAGGTAGTACCTCTCTAACAGGTAGCCCGTCTCTAACAGGTAGCACCTCTCTAACAGGTAGCACCTCTCTAACAGGTAGTACCTCTCTAACAGGTAGTACCTCTATCAGGTAGTACCTCTCTATCAGGTAGTACCTCTCTAACAGGTAGTACCTCTCCTCTCTAACAGGTAGTACCTCTCTATCAGGTAGTACCTCTCTAACAGGTTGTACCTCTCTATCAGGTAGTACCTCTCTATCAGGTAGTACCTCTCTATCAGGTAGTACCTCTCTATCAGGTAGTACCTCTCTATCAGGTAGTACCTCTCTATCAGGTAATACCTCTCTATCAGGTAGTACCTCTCTATCAGGTAGTCCCTCTCTAACAGGTAGTCCCTCTCTAACAGGTAGTCCCTCTCTAACAGGTATTACCTCTCTATCAGGTAGTACCTCTCTAAAAGGTAGCCCCTCTCTAACAGGTAGCACCTCTCTAACAGGTAGTACCTCTCTAACAGGTAGTACCTCTCTATCAGGTAGTACCTCTCTATCAGGTAGTACCTCTCTATCAGGTAGTACCTCTCTAACAGGTAGTACCTCTCTATCAGGTAGTACCTCTCTAACAGGTAGTACCTCTCTATCAGGTAGTACCTCTCTAAAAGGTAGCCCCTCTCTAACAGGTAGCACCTCTCTAACAGGTAGTACCTCTCTATCAGGTAGTACCTCTCTATCAGGTAGTACCTCTCTATCAGGTAGTACCTCTAACAGGAAGCCCCAGTCTAACAGGTAGTACCTCTCTAACAGGTAGTACCTCTCTAACAGGTAGTACCTCTCTATCAGGTAGTCCCTCTCTATCAGGTAGTACCTCTCTATTAGGTAGTACCTACTCCAACAGGTAGTACCTCTCTATCAGGTAGTTCCTCTCTAACAGGTTGTACCTCTCTATCAGGTAGTACCTCTCTATCAGGTAGTACCTCTCTATCAGGTAATACCTCTCTATCAGGTAATACCTCTCTATCAGGTAATACCTGTCTATCAGGTAGTACCTCTCTATCAGGTAGTACCTCTCTATCAGGTAGTCCCTCTCTAACAGGTAGTCCCTCTCTAACAGGAAGCCCCAGTCTAACAGGTAGTACCTCTCTAACAGGTAGTACCTCTCTAACAGGTAGTACCTCTCTATCAGGTAGTCCCTCTCTAACAGGTAGTCCCTCTCTAACAGGTAGTACCTCTCTAACAGGTAGTACCTCTCTAACAGGTAGCCCCTCTCTAACAGGTAGCACCTCTCTAACAGGTAGCACCTCTCTAACAGGTAGTACCTCTCTAACAGGTAGTACCTCTATCAGGTAGTACCTCTCTATCAGGTAGTACCTCTCTAACAGGTAGTACCTCTCCTCTCTAACAGGTAGTACCTCTCTATCAGGTAGTACCTCTCTAACAGGTTGTACCTCTCTATCAGGTAGTACCTCTCTATCAGGTAGTACCTCTCTATCAGGTAGTACCTCTCTATCAGGTAGTACCTCTCTATCAGGTAATACCTCTCTATCAGGTAGTACCTCTCTATCAGGTAGTCCCTCTCTAACAGGTAGTCCCTCTCTAACAGGTAGTCCCTCTCTAACAGGTAATACCTCTCTAACAGGTAGTACCTCTCTAACAGGTAGTACCTCTCTAACAGGTAGCACCTCTCTAACAGGTAGCACCTCTCTAACAGGTAGTACCTCTCTAACAGGTAGTACCTCTCTATCAGGTAGTACCTCTCTATCAGGTAGTACCTCTCTATCTGGTAGTACCTCTCTAACAGGTAGTACCTCTCTATCAGGTAGTACCTCTCTAACAGGTAGTACCTCTCTATCAGGTAGTACCTCTCTATCAGGTAGTACCTCTCTATCAGGTAGTACCTCTAACAGGAAGCCCCAGTCTAACAGGTAGTACCTCTCTAACAGGTAGTACCTCTCTAACAGGTAGTACCTCTCTATCAGGTAGTCCCTCTCTATCAGGTAGTACCTCTCTATCAGGTAGTACCTCTCTAACAGGTAGTACCTCTCTAACAGGTAGCCCCTCTCTAACAGGTAGCACCTCTCTATCAGGTAGTACCTCTCTAACAGGTAGTACCTCTCTAACAGCTAGTACCTCTCTAACAGGTAGTACCTCTCTAACAGGTAGTACCTCTTTAACAGGTAGTACCTCTCTATCAGGTAGTACCTCTCTATCAGGTAGTACCTCTCTATCAGGTAGCCCCAGTCTAACAGGAAGCCCCAGTCTAACAGGAAGCCCCTCTCTAACAATTGTGTTTCAGGTTTATAACTTTTATAAACTTGTTAATAGAAAAGTTATAGAAGCAAGAGCAGTGTCTGAGTTTCTCTGTTCTGTCATCACATTACTGACACTTGATAACTCAGATGATAAACCTGTTGGAACTGGTTTCAGGGACAAATACAGCATGACCCTTGAAGGTCAAATGCTTTTACAATACAATTATGTTCCAATGTTTCAATGCCACATCGTCCCTGACAGAGCAGAACTCTCAAGTTGATCAATATGGAACAATTCCCAGCCAATAAAGTGAATTATGGCCCTTTAGAGTCAACAGTAATTAGCTTGTCTTAGTGTGTCAAACACTTTCCAGGTTGTATTCCTGTGGGGTGTTAAATGGTGTTTCCCCTGGCTAGGTCCTCACCTCTCTGATTCAGAGGGGTTAAATGGTGTTTCCCCTGGCTAGGTCCTCACCTCTCTGATTCAGAGGGGTTAAATGGTGTTTCCCCTGGCTAGGTCCTCACCTCTCTGATTCAGAGGGGTTAAATGGTGTTTCCCCTGGCTAGGTCCTCACCTCTCTGATTCAGAGGGGTTAAATGGTGTTTCCCCTGGCTAGGTCCTCACCTCTCTGATTCAGAGGGGTTAAATGGTGTTTCCCCTGGCTAGGTCCTCACCTCTCTGATTCAGAGGGATTAAATGGTGTTTCCCCTGGCTAGGTCCTCACCTCTCTGATTCAGAGGGGTTAAATGGTGTTTCCCCTGGCTAGGTCCTCACCTCTCTGATTCAGAGGGGTTAAATGGTGTTTCCCCTGGCTAGGTCCTCACCTCTCTGATTCAGAGGGGTTAAATGGTGTTTACCCTGGCTAGGTCCTCACCTCTCTGATTCAGAGGGATTAAATGGTGTTTCCCCTGGCTAGGTCCTCACCTCTCTGATTCAGAGGGGTTGGGTTAAATGCGGAAGACACATTTCAGTTGAATGCATTCAGTTTAACAACTGACTAGGTATCACCCTTTCCCTTTCCTTTCCCTTACACACTGAGGGTAGGGTCTCTTCAGTTCTCTACCCCTGGCTAGGTCCTATACACTGAGGTTAATGGTCCCAAAAGTGTTCTTCCCTTGGCTAAGGCCCCTACCGATCAGAGCAGCCGGTAGTCTACTACTGCCTGTGGTCTGGTGATGCGGTGGTCAGCATAGCAACACCTCAGAGCCACACGATTACCAGCAGGTCAAGCAGAACAGGAATGTTTCTGTGATTAGTTTAGAGGAGACAAACGCAGGATGTTTCCTCTTCCTGTCCCAGCAACCTGCAGAGTCTGAGTGGAAAACGGAGCAGAACTGCCACCACTCTAGCCCTCTGTAGCTCGGCATAACACACGGCTTTCATCTATTTTAGGTTATTTTATAGTTGTTTCAACTCATTATTATTATTATTAACTAACTGGTTACACAGCCTGTGTTCTGTTTAGTTGACTCAACGTTTCAGTCATAGTGTTACCTGGACTTACGTAGTTGTAGCTTGCCCAAACTTCACTCCAACTTGAGAAAACTTAGGCAACAAAAAACAATTCTGTCAATTTAAAATGATGCGTTTCCTCAACTTGTCTCATATGTTCCTTCAACTAGAAATGATTATTTGTGCATCTTAACTTTAAAAAAGGGCTGTGGAAATAGTTCCACTCGTACGGTGCTTTTGACATACAATGTTTTCAACTGACATATCTGACAAATGTTGACCAACATGGTGGTTAGAGCGTTGGACCAGTAACCAGCAGGTAGCCTAGTGGTTAGAGTGTTGGGACAGTAACCAGCAGGTAGCCTAGTGGTTAGAGGGTTGGGACAGTAACCAGCAGGTAGCCTAGTGGTTAGAGTGTTGGGACAGTAACCAGCAGGTAGCCTAGTGGTTAGAGGGTTGGGACAGTAACCAGCAGGTAGCCTAGTGGTTAGAGCGTTGGACCAGTAACCAGCAGGTAGCCTAGTGGTTAGAGGGTTGGGACAGTAACCAGCAGGTAGCCTAGTGGTTAGAGCGTTGGACCAGTAACCAGCAGGTAGCCTAGTGGTTAGAGTGTTGGGACAGTAACCAGCAGGTAGCCTAGTGGTTAGAGGGTTGGGACAGTAACCAGCAGGTAGCCTAGTGGTTAGAGTGTTGGGACAGTAACCAGCAGGTAGCCTAGTGGTTAGAGGGTTGGGACAGTAACCAGCAGGTAGCCTAGTGGTTAGAGGGTTGGGACAGTAACCAGCAGGTAGCCTAGTGGTTAGAGGGTTGGGCCAGTAACCAGCAGGGAGCCTAGTGGTTAGAGTGTTGGGACAGTAACCAGCAGGTAGCCTAGTGGTTAGAGGGTTGGGACAGTAACCAGCAGGTAGCCTAGTGGTTAGAGGGTTGGGACAGTAACCAGCAGGGAGCCTAGTGGTTAGAGTGTTGGGACAGTAACCAGCAGGTAGCCTAGTGGTTAGAGGGTTGGGACAGTAACCAGCAGGGAGCCTAGTGGTTAGAGGGTTGGGACAGTAACCAGCAGGTAGCCTAGTGGTTAGAGAGTTGGGACAGTAACCAGCAGGTAGCCTAGTGGTTAGAGGGTTGGGACAGTATCCAGCAGGTAGCCTAGTGGTTAGAGGGTTGGGACAGTAACCAGCAGGTAGCCTAGTGGTTAGAGGGTTGGGACAGTAACCAGCAGGTAGCCTAGTGGTTAGAGTGTTGGACCAGTAACCAGCAGGTAGCCTAGTGGTTAGTGGGTTGGGACAGTATCCAGCAGGTAGCCTAGTGGTTAGAGGGTTGGGACAGTAACCAGCAGGTAGCCTAGTGGTTAGAGGGTTGGGACAGTAACCAGCAGGTAGCCTAGTGGTTAGAGGGTTGGGACAGTAACCAGCAGGTAGCCTAGTGGTTAGAGCGTTGGACCAGTAACCAGCAGGTGGCCTAGTGGTTAGAGGGTTGGGACAGTAACCAGCAGGTAGCCTAGTGGTTAGAGGGTTGGGACAGTATCCAGCAGGTAGCCTAGTGGTTAGAGGGTTGGGACAGTAACCAGCAGGTAGCCTAGTGGTTAGAGGGTTGGGACAGTAACCAGCAGGTAGCCTAGTGGTTAGAGCGTTGGGACAGTAACCAGCAGGTAGCCTAGTGGTTAGAGGGTTGGGACAGTACCCAGCAGGTAGCCTAGTGGTTAGAGGGTTGGGACAGTAACCAGCAGGTAGCCTAGTGGTTAGAGGGTTGGGACAGTATCCAGCAGGTAGCCTAGTGGTTAGAGGGTTGGGACAGTAACCAGCAGGTAGCCTAGTGGTTAGAGGGTTGGGACAGTACCCAGCAGGTAGCCTAGTGGTTAGAGGGTTGGGACAGTACCCAGCAGGTAGCCTAGTGGTTAGAGGGTTGGGACAGTAACCAGCAGGTAGCCTAGTGGTTAGAGGGTTGGGACAGTAACCAGCAGGTAGCCTAGTGGTTAGAGGGTTGGGACAGTAACCAGCAGGTAGCCTAGTGGTTAGAGGGTTGGACCAGTAACCAGCAGGTAGCCTAGTGGTTAGAGCGTTGGGCAGGTAACCAGCAGGTATCCTAGTGGTTAGAGCGTTGGGACAGTAACCAGCAGGTAGCCTAGTGGTTAGAGCGTTGGGACAGTAACCAGCGGGTAGCCTAGTGGTTAGAGGGTTGGGCCAGTAACCGAAAGGTTGCTGGATATAATCCCTGAGCTGACAAGGTAATAATCTGTCGTTCTGCCCCTGAACAAGGCAGTTTAACCACAATTCCCCGGATGTTGATTATGGCAGACCCCCGCACCTCTCTGATTCAGAGGGCAGAGGGGTTGGGTTAAATACAGGAAGACGTGGATGTTGATTAAGGCAGCCACCCGAGTACCTCTCTGATTCAGAGGGGGTTGGGTTAAATACAGGAAGACGTGGATGTTGATTAAGGCAGCAGCCACCCCAGCACCTCTCTGATTCAGAGGGGGTTGGGTTAAATACACGAAGACGTGGATGTTGATTAAGGCAGCCACCCCAGTACCTCTCTGATTCAGAGTGGGTTGTGTTAAATACAGGAAGACTTGGATGTTGATTAAGGCAGCCACCCCAGTACCTCTCTGATTCAGAGGGTTGGGTTAAATACAGGAAGACTTGGATGTTGATTAAGGCAGCCACCCCAGTACCTCTCTGATTCAGAGGGGGTTGGGTTAAATACAGAAAGACGGGGATGTTGATTAAGGCAGCCCCCCAATACCTCTCTGATTCAGAGGGGGTTGTGTTAAATACAGGAAGACTTGGATGTTGATTAAGGCAGCCACCCCAGTACCTCTCTGATTCAGAGGGGGTTGGGTTAAATGCAGAAGCCGCATCTCTCTGATTCAGAGGGGTTGGGTTAAATGCAGAAGCCGCATTTCAGTTGAATGCATTCAGTTGTACAACTGACTAGGTATCCCCCTTTCCCCAATGATTACATTGTTCATTTATACAGTATTTATTATTCAACATGTCCTCACCTGGGATTTGAACTCACAACCTTTTGGTTCAGGCATTCTGATCTTCCTCCTATGCCACCACAATAATTAGTTGAAACAACTAGAATTCGTTTTATATATATATATATATATATATATACAACATTGTGTTATTTAGAGGACACAAATACATGATAATGGTGTGATGTTTCTGACTACCTAGAGTCCAGAAACCTGCAGAGTATTACAGCTCTTACAGGAAATAGTCTAAGGAGAAAATCTGACGGAACTGATTCAAATCAAATTGTATTTCTCACATGCGTCGAATACAACAGGTGTAGTAGACCTTACAGTGAAATGCTGACTTACAAGCTCTTAACCAATAACACAATTTTAAGAAAAATACCCCCCCCCTCCCAAAAAGAAAATAAATAAAAGTAACAAATAGTTAAAGAGCAGCAGTAAAATAACAATAGCGAGGCTCTATAGAAGGGGGGTGCCGGTACAGAGTCAATGTGCGGGGGTACAGGTTAGTGGAGGTAATTGAGGTAATATGTACATGTAGGTAGTGTTAAAGTGACTATACATAGATAATAACGAGACAGTAACCTGGACCTACTTATCACTCAATATCTAAATGGCACATTTGAAGCCATGTTTGATTCTCTCATATAGTATGCTACCGTTTATTACGTTGTATCAAAACAATCGGAGGGTCAAATACTGACCGTTTATGTAGGCTAATTCACCTAGTCCTTGTCTAAGAGGCCATCCAATTGAAAGTCCTAGATTAGGATCCTATTCTGGACTCTATTCAGTTGTAAAATACTATTGAAGTGATCCGGTCAGGGAGTGTACACATTGTTAAACTGAGACTGTTCTCGTGGCGGTTGAAAAGTATCCGTATATATCTAGTCAGTTTCTGTCTCTGTCGAAAGAGACCGGAGGATGGCAGCATTTGAAAACAACACGAAATAAACTCATGGACAACTTTTTAGAAACTTTTTTTTTTTAAATTTTATTGCAGCCAAAATCCTACTTTGCACAAATAAACTGTTACAATGTAAATTTTTGGAAGGATAAAAAAAAAAAAAAACTTTATTCGTATGGAACATTTTGGACGTTAGAGTTATTAAATAGCCTTCACTATAGCGCTCACAATAACTCAACAAATAACTAAATAACCTCTTGCGATATTTACATCAAACATGTAACTTTTAGTACTGTCCCGTATTTTATTTTACTACATAATTAATTATAATTTAACATTAAACTAATAAAATGTGGAATATTTTCTTCATGTTGACAAACAGATCATGTGGTCTATTTTTATCCCTTGGTGTTCCTGAATTAGTTTTATTACATTGTAGGCTGGTCATTTTACTCGTGTGGTTTTGTCAATCAAAATGGCCCCTGCTCATTTAAATGATCATTAGAGCTCGTCCTCTGATGGTAATCATGTATTTTTTTTTGGAGAAATATTGATTATCCATTGATGTCTGAAAGTTTCTGCAAGTGTGTCTGTGATTTTGATGAAATGCGTTCAAACAAAGTCTGTTAGTCTGATATAGGACTACCGGTAGAGTTTTCTAACCTAAAAATAAAAAATTGTGTTGGATAATTATTTAATATAAAACATTTCCGAAATAGAATGTTTTTTTTTTTTAATTTTCAATTTAAATGCAACGTATTAAACTCTTAAATCATTCTGTCTATTGCGGGCTATATAGGCCTAGTCTACATTTCATAGCTTACCAAAAATTAAAAAAAATAAAGTGAATAAGCGTGTTTGGACAAAGTAATTTTAATTACACAATGAAACTTAATAACCCACCCAAGAAATAAATGACTAAAATGAAATGACAGGAGCAGTGGTCCAGCGACGCGGGGACCCATCATATTACCGCTGCTGTGTTGCTATGTCACACTTGTAACACATAAGCCATGTTTATTGTCAACTAATTCGTTCCAGAGATTGTGTGGTCTAAACACATAGCCTATAGTACATTGTATATGTATGTTTTAAGAGCCTAACTTGGTTTATGTTTAACTTTGCCATGCATGGAAGCCAGGAGTGCTTGTTAAACCATAGAATAATCACATTGTTTTTACCCTACACTCTTACAGACAAAGGCTTATATTACTTTCTTCATATATAACACCCCTAAAGGTTCTAGAGAGAATAACCCCTTTCGTAGGGTTCTTTGATCAGAACCGTAATATAGTTAGATGTTCTTCTTCATTGAACCAAAATGTTGGTTCTATGCCGAACCTTTTGTTCTAAGTGTGTGTCCCACTGTTCACCAAAACGCAAAGGCTACTTCAATTGACAACTTATATTTGACAGAAACAATTTATTTTAAAAATATATATAAAATATTTGTTTCAATTACATTTGGTATATTGAAATTATGAAGGTATATTCATAAAACTATTATTTAAGATATACATTTGTAAAAGTTTCCGTGCGTAAAAGTGGAAATATGGTTGGCCAACAGTAAAACTGTTTTAATTGGATAACGTGTTGCCTAACCGCCTATTTTTATTATTGCATATGCTTATTAGGCTATACTTGCGCGGTAAATTACTCAGCCTATCTTACTCCAGGTTCACTCCTAAAACTGCATTAATGAGTGGGCTAATCTCTCACCAGTATCTCTCCCATTGATGCACAGATTCGGTTAAGACAATTCGACTGAAGCGTGACAGAAAAGGGGGAGTCACCCGCGAGACAGTTCCTTTCACAGGGGTTTACCTGTCGACGCTCCAGGCGGAGCACTTAAATACCTCATTCCCTTGGGTCTAGCCTTCAGTCCTCCGGGAGAGACTGACGGAAACAGACGGTTGGGAAAGGAACCGCATGTTATTGTTGATAGAAGAAGAAACCAGGATTCGTACTCAATTAGAAGGGATTATGAACGCTTTTGGACAGCAGCCATCCAACGCGCAGACCAGCCCCATTCAGCACCACAGCGCGCAGGAGCTCCTGGATATGGCCGTGTACTGCGATAACATCGGCAGCATGTACCAGCACCAGCAAAACCTCCATCATGGTCACCACCCGCAGAGGCCGCCGGCGCATCCTCAAAGCTACGGCCTCGGTGAGTACACCTCGCCGACCAGCAACCCGTACCTGTGGCTAAACGGCCCGAGCATCGACACGTCTCCATACCTGACGGGATTGAACGGAGCATCGTACATACAGTCTGGATACGGAGCGAACCAGCGGCAGTTCTTACCCCTCCTACCGGGTTTGGTGGAGCTGACCTCGGATGGCTGTCAATCTCTAGCCAGCAGGAACTCTTCAAAATGGTTAGGCCTCCGTACTCTTACTCAGCGCTCATAGCCATGGCTATCCAGGGCGCCGGGGACAAGAGGTTGACGCTGAGTCACATCTATCAGTATGTGGCAGAGAATTTTCCCTTTTATAAGAAGAGCAAAGCTGGCTGGCAGAACTCAATCAGACACAACCTGTCACTGAATGACTGTTTTAAGAAAGTTGCACGGGATGACGATGATCCAGGTAAGTTACAACACCCGTTGTGCTTGTAAATAACTCATTATTTGCACCTATTAAATGTGTCATTTTGAATATCATACCTTTTTTGCCATTAGATTTTTTTAAAGACGTGTCTGACAGTAGACTAGAGCAGTATTGACCTTTTGATATCTCGTTTAGGACCTACATTGTCTGTTGTGTCCTGTCTTCATGTCTTCATAGGAAAGGGAAATTACTGGACGTTGGACCCAAACTGTGAGAAAATGTTCGATAACGGCAACTTCCGAAGAAAGAGAAAGAGAAGAGCTGACTTGAACGGAGGAGACAACAACAACACTGTTCTTGCGGTGAAGTCAGAAGACACTGCCGCCCTGAAGGTCTCCGACACGGCCAGTATCATGAGTTCATCCCCTCCCAGCCTCCAGGACTCCCCTGGTTCCTCCGAGCCCGAATCATCCCTGTCCCCGTCTGTGGAACACAGTCCCTGTTACAACAACTTTGTCTCCACTATGAACTCGATGCTGGCGGGGAGTAACAACAGCTCTACCCGGGAGGGGGCCAGGGGGAACTTTGGTTCAGGAAGACATGCTATGGGGGATTTGTCGCCTCATCAGACCCGAGAAAACATGTCCGGACTTGGTTCATACTCGCCCTCTCAAATCACGCCATTGAACTCGGATACCACTCACCTCTCCACAGCTAATAGAATGAACTGCTACACATCCGCACAGAACAATCACAGCGGAGGCCTGGGCCTCACCAACTCTCTCCCAAACCACTTCACTGTTAATCATTTGATATATAGCCGCGAAGGGACCGAGGTCTAAGCTTAGTCCTAATTATGTCACATATATGTAGATAATATAATGCAACTCGTTGGCATACTTGTATAAAGTACTCAGTGAGTACATCAAGTACCATGATTATTATTCATGTTATGCATTCCATAATTAAAAACGTGTAATAGAAATGTCTTAAAAATATGCTTTCTCATGATTGAATCGGAATTTCAAAAAGTGGGTCGAAACTACGTTCGACTTAAGCATTTTAAGAACATTTAATTAAGACCAAACTTTGTTGTTATGCCCAACTGGAGCCCTGGAATGGTCTTGCCTTGGAATAAACATTTACCGTAACTCTTTCGTTTCCTTTATATTGGCCTTATGTAAACTGCCTGGATGACGTCACTGTGCCTTTCTGAAGATCTTGTATTTTTTTTAATAGAACACTTCTGCAGATATATGTTTTGTTATGTAGCCTAAATAGTAACTCTCTTTGCAGACCACTTTTTTTTGTAGAAGGTATTGTGTGTGTGTATATTTTATTTAAAGCCTATTGTCAAACGTTTGAATAAATGTAATATCTGAAATTCTTGATTCTGTCGTATTTTCTAGCGGACTTGTCAAAGTGAAGATGTCTCAGATTTATTCGCCATAATAATCAACTTTACAATAAACCAGCGCTCTATTTCATTTTATTTATTACGCACGATTCCATTTGACTTATAAACACTAAAATATTGAAATGATTAACGTTTAGATGTTAACTCATGTCTCTCAATTCTAATCAACATTTTAGGTTACTTTTAACATAACATTTTAAGTTAAGGTTTAAAACACTAACGCACCTGTGGGGTTTGATTAGGCTACAGCTGTTAATGGTGTAGGAGAACATGTTCACTGATTCCTTACAATACCAAACAGTATTTATAATGGCACTGACAATTATTTACCAGAAGTATTTCAGGTTCAATCGAGGTTGGAATTAATCCTACACCCCGCTGTGTACTCTCCCTCTCTCCCTCTCTCTCGCTCCCCCTTCCTCCCTCTCTCCCTCTCTCTCCCTCCCTCCCTCCCTCCCTCCCTCTCTCCTTCCCTCCCTCCCTCTCTCCTTCATCCATTCCATTCATGAAACTTTCCGGACAGTCAGCCAGATATTCCATCTCAGACTCGGGAATACAGTTCCAGTAGGATTCCATAAAGTTCATCAATTGATCAATGATATTTTATATTGAATGGACGAAGAAATAATCGTCCATTCACGTAACAGGCTACAACAATGAAGGCTTCACCTGCTTCTGAACTTTCTCCTCTGTGATCATTAGCTCATGCCTCCTCAACTGTATGAAAACAGTAGGTGAGACTGAGACATTTTCCAGCTTGTCACTTTGAATAAACCCGATTTATGCTGAGATTCAAGACACATCACCTCTTTATTTCTACCCAGTTCAGAAGTTCAGCTATTGGTCTTATTTAATGGTGTGTATGGATGGATAGATGGAAACTTGTTGAATTGAATAGTTCACACCTGTTTTCAGTTTATTCAGCGGGGGAAAGTTTCATCACTCACAGCATAAAACGCAGAGTGATATTTTATTAAACATCGTGTGAGAAATAAGAATGATCGATAGTTCCATGTTGTTTTTCTTATGAGCTGTGAATCAATCTGGCCGCGTATCCAATGAGCGATTCACGTCATTGCAAAATAGCATGTAACACCCATTGTTTGGGCATGTGCAGTTGTCCTACTATTATGGGACAAAAACAAGATAAATAGTGTCCCTGATTTGCTGTAGTGGGCAATAATAACCAGAGAGAGAGAGAGAGGTTTCCCATGAAAAATGTTCAAGCCATTAAACGGCTATCTTACACATGTCGTATTTTGAAACAATTTACGGTTACGCACGAAATCAAAGGAAGTAAATTAAAGAGAACACCTCTTAATTGGTGGATAATTCAGTGCGCTCTGGCGCTCTGTTGTCTCGACTAAAGCAAAATTGACAAGAGGTTCGTGCCCGTAGCTGTGACACAATGGGCCCTGGCAATACCAAGGGATCCCCTCCTGCGCTCTGATGAAAACATTCGGTGACCTCAGATCTGGGAACGTATTATATCACTCAGACCACATCTCCCTCCTGTTGTCCGTGATGCATGGGCTTCCTATCTAACAAAGAGTATTTTTGTGAAACTCAAACGGGTTCTCACAGCGACAAGTTTTCAATTGAAATCCTGTCTTTCACCAACGTTGTAATGTAGGCCTACCAGTGAATAGAACATAGATTTGTGTAATTACAACGTTATACATAAGCTCTAAAATAGGTAGAAACTATAAACATGCAACAATTAATTGAATAGTGCTAAACTCCTGTTAGGCCTATTTATATATGTGTCTATTGGTAGGTCTATGCTCTGCCATTCATGCCAATGTACCCCAACAAACTCCCTGACCACCCACTGGCAGTCTGTTCTATTTACACTTCAAGTCCAGGTTTGTCTTGACACATTCAGGAGTAAATACACAAACAAATGAACATGACAATAAGTGAATTATTCCTCTAAACCAGACTGAGATCTGTCCTTCTCTGGGACCAGTGGACATTCACTTTATCTTCTTTCATATTATGAGGACCAACAGTTCTGCTAAAATACATATTCTAGGCTACTCTATAAAATATCACATTTATTTTCAAAGTCTCATAATTAAAAAAATGTTATTACAAAGATGTCCCAATCGTTGCAAATACAGAAGGCATTTCACACTCCCATTCATAACATGTGCCCCTGCTAAACTTCCATTAAGTGGTAGTGGGTAGTTTCCATCTAGTCAATTATCAGAGATCTTCCGTCTCCATCTCACGTCTCCGTCCTGATACGCTCCACTACACGCTGCCTGAGGGGAATTTCACCTGGCCGGGCCCTTCTGAATATCAGTCACCTGGTAACCTGGTGGGCCTCCCATACCTGATGGCTTCTTCAGGGCCCCCGACCTGGCCTCCATACCCCCAGGGCTAGGGATTGACCCAGGCCATGGTGGGAGCGTCTCAGGTAGGGGTGGCCCCAATTTCGATAGCCCCAACCTTGGTAAACCCTGGTCCCCATAGAATCCCCAAGCCCAGTGTCCTCAAACCCAACCGTGGTCCCCATAGAAGCCCCAAGCCCAGTGTCCTCAAACACAACCGTGGTCCCCATAGAGGCCCCAAACCCAACCCTGGTCCCCATAGAAGCCCCAAGCCCAGTGGGCTAGGCTAAAACCATAATGAGGGGTTTCAGGATCAACTGCGTCACCTTCAAAAGGCAGGGAGCCTCATAATTGGATGGTGGTGTTTGACCCAGGTTTGGGACGGGATTATTTTAAATCTTTAATCCCGTCAATTTCTCCTCCAAATGGATGGGACAGGAAGTATCCGTTTTAAGCTGGTCATGTGATATGGCAGAAGGTCCAGAAACCAGGCGGTGTGTGTGGCTGGGGAATGATTGTCAGCAGGGTTAGGGAAGCGTTACTTCCTCAAACACTAGGTCTTTAGAGAGAACCACAGATCAGCTGTCCGTTCCTCTCCCCAGATATAAGGTTAACAGGTTGGGTTGGAGGGGAAAGAGATGGACAACAATGTGTTTGGTGAAAATACTACAGAAAAACATTATAGACCTGCTACCAGGTAAACTACTGATAAAACATCATAGACCTGCTACCAGGTAAACTACTGATAAAACATCATAGACCTGCTACCAGGTAAACTACTGATAAAACATCATAGACCTGCTACCAGGTAAACTACTGATAAAACATCATAGACCTGCTACCAGGTAAACTACTGATAAAACATCATAGACCTGCTACCAGGTAAACTACTGATAAAACATCACAGACCTGCTACCAGGTAAACTACTGAATAAACATCATAGACCTGCTACCAGGTAAACTACTGATAAAACATCATAGACCTGCTACCAGGTAAACTACTGATAAAACATCATAGACCTGCTACCAGGTAAACTACTGATAAAACATCACAGACCTGCTACCAGGTAAACTACTGAATAAACATCATAGACCTGCTACCAGGTAAACTACTGAATAAACATCATAGACCTGCTACCAGGTAAACTACTGATAAAACATCATAGACCTGCTACCAGGTAAACTACTGATAAAACATCATAGACCTGCTACCAGGTAAACTACTGATAAAACATCATACACCTGCTACCAGGTAAACTACTGATAAAACATCATAGACCTGCTACCAGGTAAACTACTGATAAAACATCATAGACCTGCTACCAGGTAAACTACTGATAAAACATCATAGACCTGCTACCGGTAAACTACTGATAAAACATCATAGACCTGCTACCAGGTAAACTACTGATAAAACATCATAGACCTGCTACCAGGTAAACTACTGATAAAACAAGTTAACGTGATTTCTCAGTGTGATATACATATGTTGAATCTTAATTTAATCATCATTTCTTACTGTAAATGAGTTTTGATATGCTAGTAGGGTATACTGTAGATTAGGTGTGAGATCTAGTGAAAGAAAGAGAACAGCAGGTTTTCATTGAATTTATGTATATCATGAGTCTCAATAGGAATTTTACTGCATGACAAGAAAATTCTCTGCACCAACAGAGTGATCAAATGAAAATACTACACCTGTAGTGTAGAGGTGATAATCAGTCAGCCTGCGGCTAGGGAGAGCCTCCTTTCTGAAGAGAATCAGTCAGCCTGCGGCTAGGAGAGTCTCCTTTCTGAAGAGAATCAGTCAGCCTGCAGCTAGGAGGTCTCCTTTCTGAAGAGAATCAGTCAGCCTGCGGCTAGGAGAGTCTCCTTTCTGAAGAGAATCTGTCAGCCTGCGGCTAGGAGAGCCTCCTTTCTGAAGAGAATCAGTCAGCCTGCGGCTAGGAGAGTCTCCTTTCTGAAGAGAATCAGTCAGCCTGCGGCTGGGAGAGTCTCCTTTCTGAAGAGAATCAGTCAGCCTGCGGCTAGGAGAGCCTCCTTTCTGAAGAGAATCAGTCAGCCTGCGGCTGGGAGAGCCTCCTTTCTGAAGAGAATCAGTCAGCCTGCGGCTAGGAGAGTCTCCTTTCTGAAGAGAATCAGTCAGCCTGCGGCTAGGAGAGTCTCCTTTCTGAAGAGAATCAGTCAGCCTGCGGCTAGGTGAGTCTCCTTTCTGAAGAGAATCAGTCAGCCTGCGGCTAGGAGAGTCTCCTTTCTGAAGAGAATCTGTCAGCCTGCGGCTAGGAGAGCCTCCTTTCTGAAGAGAATCAGTCAGCCTGCGGCTAGGGAGAGCCTCCTTTCTGAAGAGAATCAGTCAGCCTGCGGCTAGGAGAGTCTCCTTTCTGAAGAGAATCAGTCAGCCTGCGGCTAGGAGAGTCTCCTTTCTGAAGAGAATCAGTCGGCCTGCGGCTAGGAGAGCCTCCTTTCTGAAGAGAATCAGTCAGCCTGCGGCTAGGAGGCCTCCTTTCTGAAGAGAATCAGTCAGCCTGCGGCTAGGAGAGTCTCCTTTCTGAAGAGAATCAGTCAGCCTGCGGCTAGGAGAGCCTTCTTTCTGAAGAGAATCAGTCAGCCTGCGGCTAGGTGAGTCTCCTTTCTGAAGAGAATCAGTCAGCCTGCGGCTAGGAGAGCCTCCTTTCTGAAGATCATTTTGCATTCTGATTAGGGGACAGAGAGACACACAGGGCCATGGGGCCTGGAGCTACCTGGTGCTGCCTGGGCCTGGGTAGTGGAGCTGCCTGGAGTAACCTGGAGCTGCTTGAAACTGGGTAGTGGAGCTGCCTGGAGTAACCTGGAGCTGCTTGAAACTGGGTAGTGGAGCTGACTGGAGCTGCCTGGGGCTGGGTAGTGGAGCTGACTGGAGCTGGGTAGTGGAGCTGCCTTGAGATGCCTGGAACTGCCTGGGGCTGGGTAGTGGAGCTGCCTGGAGCTGCCTGGAGCTGGGTAGTGGAGCTGCCTGGAACTGCCTGGGGCTGGGTAGTGGAGCTGCCTGGAACTGCCTGGGGCTGGGTAGCTCCTGGAGCTGCCTGCGGGCTCGGTAGTGGAGCTGCCTGGAGCTGCCTGGGGCTGGGTAGTGGAGCTGCCTGGGGGCTGGGTAGCTGCCTGGAGCTGCCTGGGGCTGGGTAGTGGAGCTGCCTGGGGCTGGGTAGTGGAGCTGCCTGGGGCTGGGTAGCTGCCTGGAGCTGCCTGGGGCTGGGTAGTGGAGCAGCCTGGAGCTGCCTGGCGCTGGGTAGTGGAGCTGCCTGGGGCTGGGTAGCTGCCTGGAGCTGCCTGGGGCTGGGTAGCTGTCTGGAGCTGGGTAGTGGAGCTGCCTGGAGCTGGGTAGCTGTCTGGAGCTGGGTAGTGGAGCTGCCTGGGGCTGGGTAGCTGTCTGGAGCTGGGTAGTGGAGCTGCCTGGGGCTGGGTCTTGAAGCTGCCTGGAGCTGCCTGGAGTAGTGGGGAGTGTGGGTGGGGGTCACTCAGTGAGTGACATGGGTTGGAGGGATGGATGAATCAGGGTTGGATACAGTTTCACTCTACTCAGCAAGGTGTGAACCCTTCTTTCCTTCCACTAGCCATTACAAGATCCCCTCAACTGATAGTGGCAGGAAAGCAAGGCTAGGTCTGCCTGTCACTATCTATTCACAGATCAGATGCTGTGGTTTGGGGATGCAAAGTTAAAGGTGGGATGATTTGCAGCTTTAGATTTTTTTTGTTTCAAATATTACAATTTTGGGTGATAAGTTCATTAAGAATATAAATGTATGGTAAGGGGCTCATGAATTACTTGGTACAGGTTTCCCAATTGGTTTAACTGTATGTTACAGGTTTTACTGTATTTTACAGGCTTCCCAGTAGGTTTTACTGTATGTTACAGGTTTCCCAATAGGTTTAACTCTATGTTACAGGTTTCTCAATAGGTTTTACTGTATTTTACATGTTTCTCAATTGGTTTAACTGTATTTGACATGTTTCTCAATTGGTTTAACTGTATTTTACAGGTTTCTCAATAGGTTTCTACTGTATTTTACATGTTTCTCCAATTGGTTTAACTGTATTTTACAGGTTTCTCAATAGGTTTTACTGTATTTTACAGGTTTCTCAATAGGGTTTACTGTTACATCCGTCGTAAGAAGGAGACCAAGGTGCAGCGTGGTAAGCGTACATCTTTCTTTTATTTGATGAACACCCGGCAAAACAAAGAAAATACAAAACGAACGTAAAGTTCTATCAGGCACAGACACTAAACAGAAAATAAGATCCCCCAAAAAACCCAAAAGGAAAATGACAACTTATATATGATCCCCAATCAGAGACAACGATAGACAGCTGCCTCTGATTGGGAACCACACTCGACCCAAAACCAAAGAAATAGAAAACATAGACTTTCCCACCGAGTCACCCCTGACCTAACCAAACAGAGAATAATAAGGATCTCTAACGCCGGGCGTGACATTTTACTTATTTCATAGGTTTCCCAATAGGTTTTACTGTATTTTTACAGGTTTCTCAATTGGTTTAACTGTATGTTACAGGTTTCCAAGGGCTTATGAATTACTTGGTATGGTGTTGTAAATTCAAAAATCTAATACCGTGTCAAGTTAAATCTCAGCACTAACCATTTTACCCCATATAACACTTATTTCCAGACAAAACTGAAGGGTAAAATGAAAAGTGATATATGTTCAGGGAATCTCCTTGCCTGTCTGACCCCTATGAGAAGAGTATGATATCAGGGACCAGAGAGAGGCTGATTCCTGTCTCTTTATATCTAGCCTGAAATGTACCATCTGCTTGTAGCAGTCAGTAGGAATTACGGGACAGTATCTTACACTACGGACCAATCCTTTTTGGAGGCAGTTAAACATTTAACCGTTCAACACGATGACAGCTCCCAGGGTAGCTAGGGGAGCAGCAAGCTGTCCTAAGGCTTTATCCCAAATAGAACCCTATTCCCTACTTAATGCATTTATTTTGACCAGGGCATATATTCCTATACAGGGAAGAGGTTGCCATTTGGGACTCAGCCCTAGACCGTGGGGGCTAGAAGCTGGAGAGGCTTGTCTTCACAGTGACTCTAGAAAGACGAGCGTACATCTGATAGCTGAGGAGAATGCCTATCAATCGGCATGACCTGGTTGGGTTTCATCATCCTCCATACTGGGTCCATAAAACAGTAATGTATTGGTCTGATAACTGCATGGGATCTCCGGTCTGAGGTGGGAGGAGGCATCACTACATATGGACGGATTTATACAGAACAAGCCCCATCTCACCACCACACTTCTGGGTTATTATATGACTGTCCCTCCCAGCAGACTGCATAACTGTGAAGGGGCTACTGTATTTTACAGGTTTCTCAATAGGTTTTACTGTATTTTACAGGTTTCTCAATAGGTTTTACTGTATTTTACAGGTTTCTCCAATAGGTTTTACTGTATGTTACAGGTTTCTCAATAGGTTTTACTGTATTTGACAGGTTTCTCAATAGGTTTTACTGTATTTTTACAGGTTTCTCCAATAGGTTTTACTGTATTTCACAGGTTTCCCAATAAGTTTACTGTATTTTTTACAGGTTTCTCAATAGGTTTACTGTATGTTGTAGGTTTCTCAATAGGTTTTACTGTATGTTATTCGTTTCTCAATAGGTTTTACTGTATTTGACAGGTTTCTCAATAGGTTTAACTGTATTTGACAGGTTTCTCAATAGGTTTTACTGTATTTCACAGGTTTCTCCAATAGGTTTAACTGTATTTGACAGGTTTCTCCAATAGGTTTTACTGTATTTCACAGGTTTCTCAATAAGTTTTACTGTATTTCACAGGTTTCTTAATAGGTTTTATTGTATTTCACAGGTTTCCCTAATAGGGTTTACTGTATGTTGCAGGTTTCTCAATAGGTTTTAGTTGTATTTTACAGGTTTCTCAATATATTTTACTGTATTTTACAGGTTTCCCAATATCTTAGCCATTTCTTATGTAGCTCTCATTGTGGTGGGAAGAATTAAACAAATTCTTTACAGAAATTGTTATTGAAATAATCATTGTTGAACAGATTTAACCACATCAGAGAAAATGCACATGTACAGTAAAATGTAGTTCTGGAAATGTATAGTATAGATCCAGTATTTACCTGATCCAGTTCTCAACAATGTATAGTATAGATCCAGTATTTACCTGATCCAGTTCTAACAATGTATAGTATAGATCCAGTATTTACCTGATCCAGTTCTAACAATGTATAGTATAGATCCAGTAGTTTACCTGATCCAGTTCTAACAATGTATAGTATAGATCCAGTATTTACCTGATCCAGTATTTACCTGATCCAGTTCTAACAATGTGCTAGTATAGATCCAGTATTTACCTGATCCAGTATTTACCTGATCCAGTTCTAACAATGTATAGTATAGATCCAGTATTTACCTGATCCAGTTTTAACAATGTATAGTATAGATCCAGTATTTACCTGATGTAGTTCTGTTAGTATTTTCTACTTTATAAATACTACATTTAATAATAGTTAGAAAGTGTATGTGCAGGAGTGTCCAAGAGGCCTATCAAATGAACACCTCCATCTGTAACTATCAATCCGGAACAACGTACAGACCTAAACTGAAGAGTAAATATTTTGTCCTGGTTGAAGGAAGCAGCCAGGAAGGAGTCTCACTTGATAACATTCTCTGCTTGCCACGTTGAGAAACTCACTGTCTGAAAGACTGAAAGACGTACTGGGATTAACTGACTAGAACGATCATCAGTAAATCACTGTTAGGCCTTGTCTCTTCTCTGTCTGGGAAACCTATCCCCCACAACAATGTCATGAATCCCTACTCTCATCTTCAGATGGAATATATTTTGACAAGTGGTATAGAAGAAAAAAAGATGTCTTCTATCTTTGTTCCAACATGATGGAACTGATAGTAGATCATCCTTTATTCATGGCTTTTGTCACAACACACTGGGAGTTTAACACAGGAGAACAGAGCAGAGCTTCCGTGTGAGAAATCATGCATGTTGGGAGTGGTAAAGTTGGGGAGGAAATGGGTGAAGTTGAGCCATTTTTTTTTTACATTCGGCATCACTTCCACGTCAAGGGGAACAGGATTCTTTCTGACAAAGATATCTACATATATTTCAGGATGTTGTGTATCTCTGAAAATAATCAGAATTCATGTAAACATAACAGTGTTGGTGTTGGGCTCCCAGTGGCGCGCGGTCTCAAGGCACTCATCTCAAAGTGCTAGTAGGTGTTACATACAGTCTCGTTTGAATCCAGGCTCTATCACCATCTGGCCGTGATTGGGAGTCCGATTAGGCTGGCACAATTATGCGTCGTCCGGGTTTGGCGGGTGGCCGTCATTGAAGATATCAATTTGTTCTTAGTGGCTTGCGTAGTTAAATGAAGGTAAAAAACAAAATGAAGAGCTTGAAAAACATACTGTAGGTTGTCAAAGGTATGAGGTAAATTGTAGCAAAGGGACAGCAAGTTGGCGACCTTGGGATAAGTGGGTGATGGTGTTGGTAGGTCAAAGTTTAATTCATGGAATGGGGGTGTGTATTGTATATCTTAAATGTATGCATACATTCAGTCGGCAGTTTATTAAGTACACCATCTTGTCTGGGTGGACCTCCCTTTGTCTGAATTCTTTGGGGCATGGAAATGTTGGCTCAATTGGTATCAAGAAACCTAACGTGTGCCAGGAAAACGTTCCACAAACCATCACACCACCTCCACCAGCCTGTATTGTTGACACCAGGTAAGATGGGCCCATGGACTTCATTTCTCTGTGCAGTGCACAAGAACACATACTTAAAAGGAATAATCCACCAAAACT
>NW_025549198.1:0-34128 GCF_905237065.1 Salmo salar | reverse complement strand
CCGCCCCATTAGCCCTCTGTATGTGGTTCGTACCTCTGAGGTTGATCTGGTCAGCCAAACAGCTCCTCTGTCTCTGTGTGTGCCCAGAGTCTCACAGTTCCAGTGGTCCCTGATTGAAAAAGCTCCCCTGTCTCTTTATGTGTAGGGCATTCTGCAGTCCTGTCTGGTCAGTAAACCCAGCCCTCTGTCTCTGTATGGCGGGGCTCTGCTCACAGTCCCGGTCTGGTCGGTGAAACAGGTCCATTCTGTCTCTGTATGTGTAGGGCATCTCTCACAGTCTGTCTGGTCGGTGAAACAGCACCCCTCTGTCTCTGTATGCGCCCAGGGCATCTATACCAGTCCTGTGCGGTCAGTGAAACAGCTCTCTATATACTTTATGTTTGGCCAGGGCGTGCTCTAGTACAGTCAGCACAAACAGCTCCCCTCTGTCTCTGTATGTGGGCATCTCTCCCAGTCTGTCTGATCCTTAAAAACAGCACCCCTCACAATATACCATTGTGTGGGGCATCTATCTGATCCAGTCTGGTCAGTGAGCAGCACCTCTCTCTGTCTCTGTATGAATAGACCATCTATCCCAGTCCTCTGTGAGTCTGATATGGCTGCTCACTTGTATGTAGGGCATCCTCACAGTCGGTCTGGTCGGTGAAACAAGCTCCATCGCTCTGTATGTGTGGCTCTATCTGGGTCTGGTCGGTCTCCTTCAATATACTGTATGTAAGCACTCTCTCTGATCTTCAATCTGTCCAGCTCCATTCTGTCTCTGTATGTGTGGGGCATCTCTCTCTGATCTGCCTGAATTGGTGAGAGCAGCACCCCCCTCTGTGAAACAGCACCCATCTGTCTCTGTATGTGGGGGGCACTCCATCTGATCCATCTGGTCAGTGTGAAACAGCACCTCTGTGTCCCAATGTGTGGGGCATCTATCTAATCCTGTTCACAGTGAAACAAGCTCCCCTCGCCTCTATATGTGTGGGGCTCTCTCTGATCGGTCTAGTCGGTAGAAACAGCTCCCCTTGCAATCTACTGTATGTAGGCCCTCTCTCTGATCCTGTCCGATCTGTGAAACAGCTCCATTCTGTCTCCTGTATGTGTGGGGCATCTCTCTCTGATCTGCCTGGATTGGTGAGAACAGCACCCCCCTCTGTCTCTGTATGTGTGGGGCATCTCTACGATCCTGTTCGAAGGTCATTGGGAAAAACAGCGCCCCATTTGTCTCTGTTGTTTGGGGAATCTATTGATCCCTGTCTGGTCAGTGAAACAGCGCCCCATTTGTCTCATGTGTAGGGCATCTATCTGATCCCTGTCTAGTCAGTGAAACAGCTCCCCTCTGTCTCTGTGTGCTGGTGTCTCTACGATCCAGTCTGGTCAGTGAAACAGCTCCCCCTCTCTGTTCTCCTGTATGTGCCCGGGGCATCTCTGATTCAGTCTGGTCCAGTGAAACAGCTCCACCTCTGTCTCTGTTGTGGCTTCTCTCACAGTCCTGTCTGGGTCAAAGTGAAACACACCCCTCTTGTCTCTGTATGTTTTGAGCATCTATCACATCCGGTCTAGTCAGTGAAACAGCTCCCATTCTACTTTCCGCATGTGTAGGGCATCTCTCACATCCTGTCCTGATCCATAAACACCACCAACCTCTGTCTCTGTATGTGGGGCACATGTATCACCAGTGAACAAAGTAGAAACAGCACCTTTGTCTCTTTATGACGAGACCATCTATCCCCAGTGGCACTATTGATCAAAAACAGCTCCCCTCTGTCTCCCTGTCATGTGTGGGGCATCTACTCTGATCCTGTCTGGATCAGCAAAACAGCACCCCTCTGTCTCTGTATGTGTGGGGCATCTCTCTGATCCAGTCTGGTCAGTGAAACAACACCCCTCTGTCTCTGTCATGAATAGACCATCTATCTGATCCTTCTGGACAGTGGAAACCAGCACCCACATCTGTCTCTGTAAGTGTAGGGCATCATTTGATCCTGTCGATCAGTGAAACAACGCCTCTGTCTTTGTGCAGGGCATCGACACAGTCGTCTGGTCAGTGAAACAGCCCCCTACCTCTGTATGTGGTAGGCATCTATCACATCCTGTCTGGTCAGTGAGACACACCACTTATCTCTCTGTAGGTCTTGAGGCATCTATGCTGATCCTGTCTGGTCAGTGAAACAGCACCCCTCTGTCTGTGTGCCAGGGCATCCCCTCTCGAGTCCCCAATACCGTCAGAGCAACACCTCTGTACTCTGTATGTGGGGCATCTCTCTGATCCTGTCTGGTCAGTGAAACAGCTCCCCCTCTGTCTCTGTATGTGTGGGGCATCTCTCTCATCCTGTCTGGACAGTGAAACAGCACCTTCCTCTGTCTCTTGTATGTCATCTCTCTGATCTGTGCAGTGGTAAACAGCTCCCCTCTATCTCCTGTATGTGTAGGGCATCTCTCTCATCCTGTCTGGACAATGAAACAGCACCCCTCTGTCTCTGTATGTGTGGGCATCTATCTGATCCTGTCTGGTCAGTGAAACAGCACCCCTCCTGTCTCTGTATGTGTTGTGCATCTCTCTGATCCTGTCTGGTCAGTGAAACAGCTCCCCTCTGTATGTGTAGGGCATCTATCTGATCCTGTCTGGTCAGTGAAACAGCACCCCTCTGTCTCTGAATGTGTAGGGCATCTATCCGATCCAGTCTGGTCAGTGAAACAGCTCCATTCTGTCTTTGTATGTGTAGGGCATCTATCTCATCCAGTCTGGTCAGTGAAACAGCACCCCTCTGTCTCAATGTGTGGGGCATCTTCTGATCCTGTCTGGACAGTGAAACAGCACCCCTCTGTCTCTGTATGTGTGGGGCATCTCTCTGATCCTGTCTGGTCAGTGAACAGCTCCCCCCTCTGTGTCTCTGTTTGTGTAGGGCATCTCTCTGATCCTGTCTGGACAGTGAAACAGCACCCCCTCTGTCTCTGTATGTGTAGGGCATCTCTCTGATCCTGTCTGGACAGTGAAAGAGCTCCATTCTGTCTCTGTATGTGTAGGGCATCTCTCTGATCCTGTCTGGACAGTGAAACAGCTCCATTCTATCTCTGTATGTGTAGGGCATCTCTCCTGATCCTGTCTGGTCAGTGAAACAGTGCCCCCTTTGTCTCTCGTATGTGTAGGGCATCTCTCTGTTCCAGTCTGGTCAGTGAAACAGCTCCCCTCTGTCTCTGTATGTGTGGGGATCCCTATCTGATCCTGTCTGGACACTGAAACAGCACCCTCTGTCTCTGTATGTGTAGGTGATCTATCTGATCCTGTCTGGACAGTGAAATAGCGCTGCATCTGTCTCTGTATGGAAGGGATCTCTCGGATCCTGTCCGGTCAGTGAAACAGCACCCATCTGTCTCTGTATGTGTAGGGCATCTATCTGATCCTGTCTGGTCAGTAAAACAGCACCCCTCTGGTCTCAATGTGTGGGGCATCTATCTAATCCTGTCTGGACAGTGAAACAGCCCCCTCTGTCTCTGTTGTGGGGCATCTCTCTGATCCTGTCTGGTCGGTGAAACAGCTCCCCTCTGTCTCTGTATGTTAGGGCATCTCTCTGATCCTGTCTGATCAGTGAAACAGCTCCATTCTGTCTCTGTATGTGTGGGGCATCTCTCTGATCCTGTCTGGTGAGTGAAACAGCACCTCTGTCTCTGTATGTGTAGCGCATCTCTCGATCCTGTCTGGTCAGTGAAACAGCGCCCATTTGTCTCTGTATGTGTGGGGCATCTATCTGATCCTGTCTGGTCAGTGAAACAGCTCCCCTCTGTCTCTGTATGTGTAGGGCATCTATCTGATCCTGTCTGGTCAGCGAAACAGCTCCCCTCTGTCTCTGTATGTGTCGGGCATCTCTCTGATCCAGTCTGGTCAGTGAAACAGCTCCCCTCTGTCTCTGTATGTGCGGGGCATCTCTCTGATCCAGTCTGCTTCAGTGAAACAGCTCCATTCTGTCTCTGTATGTGTAGGGGCATGTCTCTGATCCTGTCTGGTCAGTGAAACAGCACCCCTCTGTCTCTGTATGTTTAGGGTATCTATCTGATCCTGTCTGGTCAGTGAAACAGCTCCCCTCTGTCTCTTTATGTGTGGGGCATCTATCTCATCCTGTCTGATCAGCAAAACAGCTCCCCCTCTGTCTCTGTATGTGTGGGGGCATAACTCTGATCCTGTCTGATCAGCAAAACAGCACCCCTCTGTCTCTGTATGTGTGGGGCATCTATCTGATCCAGTCTGGTCAGTGAAACAGCACCCTCTGTCTCTGTATGAATAGACCATCTATCTGATCCTGTCTGGACAGTGAAACAGCACCCATCTGTCTCTGTATGTGTAGGGCATCTATCTGATCCTGTCTGGTCAGTGAAACAGCGCTCCCTCTGTCTCTGTATGTGTAGGGCATCTCTCTGATCCAGTCTGGTCAGTGAAACAGCCCCCCTCTGTATGTGTAAGGCATCTATCTGATCCTGTCTGGTCAGTGAAACAGCACCACTCTGTCTCTGTATGTGTGGCATCTATCTGATCCAGTCTGGTCAGTGAAACAGCACCCCTCTGTCTCAATGTGTGGTGCATCTATCTGATCCTGTCTGGACAGTGAAACAGCACCCCTCTGTCTCTGTATGTGTGGGGCATCTCTCTGATCCTGTCTGGTCAGTGAAACAGCTCCCCTCTGTCTCTGTATGTGTAGGGCATCTCTCTGATCCTGTCTGGACAGTGAAACAGCACCCCTCTGTCTCTGTATGTGTGGGGCATCTCTCTGATCCTGTCTGGTCAGTGAAACAGCTCCCCTCTGTCTCTGTATGTGTAGGGCATCTCTCTGATCCTGTCTGGACAGTGAAACAGCACCCCCTCTGTCTCTGTATGTGTAGGGCATCTCTCTGATCCTGTCTGGACAGTGAAAGAGCTCCATTCTGTCTCTGTATGTGTAGGGCATCTCTCTGATCCTGATGGACAGTGAAACAGCTCCCATTCTATCTCTGTATGTGTAGTGCATCTCTCTGATCCTGTCTGGTCAGTGAAACAGCGCCCCCCCCTTTGTCTCTGAATGTGTAGGGCATCTCTCTGATCCAGTCTGGTCAGTGAAACAGCTCCCTCTGTCTCTGTATGTGTGGGGCATCTATCTGATCCTGTCTGGTCAGTGAAACAGCACCCTTCTGTCTCAATGTGTGGGGCATCTATCTGATCCTGTCTGGACAGTGAAACAGCCCCCCCTCTGTCTCTGTATGTGTGGGGCATCTCTCTGATCCTGTCCTGGTCAGTGCAAACAGCCCCCTCTGTCTCTGTATGTGTAGGGCATCTCTCTGATCCTGTCTGATCAGTGAAACAGCTCCATTCTTTCTCTGTATGTGTGGGGCATCTCTCTGATCCGTCTGGTCAGTGAAACAGCACCCTCTCTCTCTGTATGTGTGGGGCATCTATCTGATCCTGTCTGGTCAGTGAAACAGCACCCCTCTGTCTCAATGTGTGGGGCATATATCTGATCCCTGTCTGGACAGTGAAACAGCCCCCTCTGTCTCTGTATGTGTGGGGCATCTCTCTGATCCTGTCTGGTCAGTGAAACAGCTCCCCTCTGTCTCTGTATGTGTAGGGGCATCTCCTCAGATCCTGTCTGATCAGTGGAAACAGCTCCATTCTGTCTCTGTATGTGTGGGGCATCTCTCTGAGTCCTGTCTGGTCAGTGAAACAGCTCCCCTTCTGTCTCTGTATGTGTAGGGCATCTATCTGATCCTGTCTGGTCAGTGAAACAGCTCCACTCTGTCTCTGTATGTGTAGGGCATCTCTCTGATCCAGTCTGGTCAGTGAAACAGCTCCGCTCTGTCTCTGATTGTGTGGGGCATCTCTCTGATCCTGTCTTGTCAGTGAAACAGCTCCCCTCTGTCTCTGTATGTGTAGGGCATCTCTCTGATCCTGTCTGGTCAGTGAAACAGCTCCCTCTGTCTCTGTATGTGTAGGGCATCTCTCTGATCCTGTCTGGTCAGTGAAACAGCACCCCTCTGTCTCTGTATGTGTAGGGCATCTATCTGATCCTGTCTGGTCAGTGAAACGCTCCCCTCTGTCTCTTTATGTGTGGGGCATCTATCTGATCCTGTCTGATCAGCAAAACAGCTCCCCTCTGTCTCTGTATGTGTGGGGCATCTCTCTGATTCCTGTCTGATCAGCAAAACAGCACCCCTCTGTCTCTGTATGTGTGGGGCATCTATCTGATCCAGTCTGGTCAGTGAAACAGCACCCCTCTGTCTCTGTATGAATAGACCATCTATCTGATCCTGTCTGGACAGTGAAACAGCACCCATCTGTCTCTGTATGTGTAGGGCATCTCTCTGATCCAGTCTTGTCAGTGAAACAGCTCCATTCTGTCTCTGTATGTGTAGGGCATCTATCTGATCCAGTCTGGTCAGTGAAACAGCACCCCTCTGTCTCTGTATGTGTAGCGCATCTCTCGATCCTGTCTGGTCAGTGAAACAGCGCCCCATTTGTCTCTGTATGTGTGGGGCATCTATCTGATCCTGTCTGGTCAGTGAAACAGCTCCCCTCTGTCTCTGTATGTGCAGGGCATCTATCTGATCCTGTCTGGTCAGTGAAACAGCTCCCCTCTGTCTCTGTATGTGTCGGGCATCTCTCTGATCCAGTCTGGTCAGTGAAACAGCTCCCCTCTGTCTCTGTATGTGTGGGGCATCTCTCTCTGATCCAGTCTGCTCAGTGAAACAGCTCCATTCTGTCTCTGTATGTGTAGGGCATGTCTCTGATCCTGTCTGGTCAGTGAAACAGCACCCCTCTGTCTCTGTATGTTTAGGGCATCTATCTGACTGTCTGGTCAGTGAAACAGCTCCCCTCTGTCTCTTTATGTGTGGGGCATCTATCTCATCCTGTCTGATCAGCAAAACAGCTCCCCCTCTGTCTCTGTATGTGTGGGGCATAACTCTGATCCTGTCTGATCAGCAAAACAGCACCCCTCTGTCTCTGTATGTGTGGGGCATCTATCTGATCCAGTCTGGTCAGTGAAACAGCACCCCTCTGTCTCTGTGATGAATAGACCATCTATCTGATCCCCTGTCTGGACAGTGAAACAGCACCCATCTGTCTCTTGTATGTGTAGGGCATCTATCTGATCCTGTCTGGTCAGTGAAACAGCGCTCCCTCTGTCTCTGTATGTGTAGGGCATCTCTCTGATCCAGTCTGGTCAGTGAAACAGCCCCCCTCTGTATGTGTAAGGCATCTATCTGATCCTGTCTGGTCAGTGAAACAGCACCACTCTGTCTCTGTATGTGTAGGGCATCTATCTGATCCAGTCTGGTCAGTGAAACAGCACCCCTCTGTCTCAATGTGTGGTGCATCTATCTGATCCTGTCTGGACAGTGAAACAGCACCCCTCTGTCTCTGTATGTGTGGGGCATCTCTCTGATCCTGTCTGGTCAGTGAAACAGCTCCCCTCTGTCTCTGTATGAGGGCATCTCTCTGACTGTCTGGACAGTGAAACAGCACCCCTCTGTCTCTGTATGTGTGGGGCATCTCTCTGATCCTGTCTGGTCAGTGAAACAGCTCCCCTCTGTCTCTGTATGTGTAGGGCATCTCTCTGATCCTGTCTGGACAGTGAAACAGCACCCCCTCTGTCTCTGTATGTGTAGGGCATCTCTCTCTGATCCTGTCTGGACAGTGAAAGAGCTCCATTCTGTCTCTGTATGTGTAGGGCATCTCTCTGATCCTGTATGGACAGTGAAACAGCTCCATTCTATCTCTGTATGTGTAGTGCATCTCTCTGATCCTGTCTGGTCAGTGAAACAGCGCCCCCTTTGTCTCTGAATGTGTAGGGCATCTCTCTGATCCAGTCTGGTCAGTGAAACAGCTCCCCTCTGTCTCTGTATGTGTGGGGCATCTATCTGATCCTGTCTGGTCAGTGAAACAGCACCCTTCTGTCTCAATGTGTGGGGCATCTATCTGATCCTGTCTGGACAGTGAAACAGCCCCCCTCTGTCTCTGTATGTGTGGGGCATCTCTCTGATCCTGTCTGGTCAGTGAAACAGCTCCCCTCTGTCTCTGTATGTGTAGGGCATCTCTCTGATCCTGTCTGATCAGTGAAACAGCTCCATTCTTTCTCTGTATGTGTGGGGCATCTCTCTGATCCTGTCTGGTCAGTGAAACAGCACCCCTCTCTCTCTGTATGTGTGGGGCATCTATCTGATCCTGTCTGGTCAGTGAAACAGCACCCCTCTGTCTCAATGTGTGGGGCATATATCTGATCCTGTCTGGACAGTGAAACAGCCCCCCCTCTGTCTCTGTATGTGTGGGGCATCTCTCTGATCCTGTCTGGTCAGTGAAACAGCTCCCCTCTGTCTCTGTATGTGTAGGGCATCTCTCTGATCCTGTCTGATCAGTGAAACAGCTCCATTCTGTCTCTGTATGTGTGGGGCATCTCTCTGATCCTGTCTGGTCAGTGAAACAGCTCCCCTTTGTCTCTGTATGTGTAGGGCATCTATCTGATCCTGTCTGGTCAGTGAAACAGCTCCACTCTGTCTCTGTATGTGTAGGGCATCTCTTCTGATCCAGTCTGGTCAGTGAAACAGCTCCGCTCTGTCTCTGATTGTGTGGGGCATCTCTCTGATCCTGTCTTGTCAGTGAAACAGCTCCCCTCTGTCTCTGTATGTGTAGGGCATCTCTCTGATCCTGTCTGGTCAGTGAAACAGCTCCCCCTCTGTCTCTGTATGTGTAGGGCATCTCTCTCGATCCTGTCTGGTCAGTGAAACAGCACCCCTCTGTCTCTGTATGTGTAGGGCATCTATCTGATCCTGTCTGGTCAGTGAAACAGCTCCCCTCTGTCTCTTTATGTGTGGGGCATCTATCTGATCCTGTCTGATCAGCAAAACAGCTCCCCCTCTGTCTCTGTATGTGTGGGGCATCTCTCTGATTCTGTCTGATCAGCAAAACAGCACCCCTCTGTCTCTGTATGTGTGGGGCATCTATCTGATCCAGTCTGGTCAGTGAAACAGCACCCCTCTGTCTCTGTATGAATAGACCATCTATCTGATCCTGTCTGGACAGTGAAACAGCACCCATCTGTCTCTGTATGTGTAGGGCATCTCTCTGATCCAGTCTGGTCAGTGAAACAGCTCCCCTCTGTATGTGTAGGGCATCTATCTGATCCTGTCTGGTCAGTGAAACAGCACCCCCTCTGTCTCTGTATGTGTAGGGCATCTATCTGATCCAGTCTTGTCAGTGAAACAGCTCCATTCTGTCTCTGTATGTGTAGGGCATCTATCTGATCCAGTCTGGTCAGTGAAACAGCACCCCTCTGTCTCAATGTGTGGTGCATCTATCTGATCCTGTCTGGACAGTGAAACAGCACCCCTCTGTCTCTGTATGTGTGGGGCATCTCTCTGATCCTGTCTGGTCAGTGAAACAGCTCCCCTCTGTCTCTGTATGTGTAGGGCATCTCTCTGATCCTGTCTGGACAGTGAAACAGCACCCCTCTGTCTCTGTATGTGTAGGGCATCTCTCTGATCCTGTCTGGACAGTGAAAGAGCTCCATTCTGTCTCTGTATGTGTAGGGGCATCTCTCTGATCCAGTCTGGTTAGTGAAACAGCTCCCCTCTGTCTCTGATTGTGTGGGGCATCTCTCTGATCCTGTCTGGTCAGTGAAACAGCTCCCCCTCTGTCTCTGTATGTGTAGGGCATCTCTCTGATCCTGTCTGGTCAGTGAAACAGCTCCCCTCTGTCTCGGTATGTGTAGGGCATCTCTCTGATCCTGTCTGGTCAGTGAAACAGCACCCCTCTGTCTCTGTATGTGTAGGGCATCTATCTGATCCTGTCTGGTCAGTGAAACAGCTCCCCTCTGTCTCTTTATGTGTGGGGCATCTATCTGATCCTGTCTGATCAGCAAAACAGCTCCCCTCTGTCTCTGTATGTGTGGGGCATCTCTCTGATTCTGTCTGATCAGCAAAACAGCACCCCTCTGTCTCTGTATGTGTGGGGCATCTATCCGATCCAGTCTGGTCAGTGAAACAGCACCCCTCTGTCTCTGTATGAATAGACCATCTATCTGATCCTGTCTGGACAGTGAAACAGCACCCATCTGTCTCTGTATGTGTAGGGGCATCTCTCTGATCCAGTCTGGTCAGTGAAACAGCTCCCCTCTGTATGTTTAGGGCATCTATCCGATCCTGTCTGGTCAGTGAAACAGCACCCCTCTGTCTCTGTATGTGTAGGGCATCTATCTGATCCAGTCTTGTCAGTGAAACAGCTCCATTCTGTCTCTGTATGTGTAGGGCATCTATCTATCCAGTCTGGTCAGTGAAACAGCACCCCTCTGTCTCAATGTGTGGTGCATCTATCTGATCCTGTCTGGACAGTGAAACAGCACCCCTCTGTCTCTGTATGTGTGGGGCATCTCTCTGATCCTGTCTGGTCAGTGAAACAGCTCCCCTCTGTCTCTGTATGTGTAGGGCATCTCTCTGATCCTGTCTGGACAGTGAAACAGCACCCCCTCTGTCTCTGTATGTGTAGGGCATCTCTCTGATCCTGTCTGGACAGTGAAAGAGCTCCATTCTGTCTCTGTATGTGTAGGGCATCTCTCTGATCCTGTCTGGACAGTGAAACAGCTCCATTCTATCTCTGTATGTGTAGGTCATCTCTCTGATCCTGTCTGGTCAGTGAAACAGCGCCCCCTTTGTCTCTGTATTTGTAGGGCATCTATCTGATCCTGTCTGGTCAGTGAAAGAGCTCCATTCTGTCTCTGTATGTGTAGAGCATCTCTCTGATCCTGTCTGGACAGTGAAACAGCTCCATTCTATATCTGTATGTGTAGGGCATCTCTCTGATCCTGTCTGGTCAGTGAAACAGCGCCCCCTTTGTCTCTGTATTTGTAGGGCATCTATCTGATCCTGTCTGGTCAGTGAAAGAGCTCCATTCTGTCTCTGTATGTGTAGAGCATCTCTCTGATCCTGTCTGGACAGTGAAACAGCTCCATTCTATCTCTGTATGTGTAGGGCATCTCTCTGATCCTTTCTGGTCAGTGAAACAGCGCCCCTTTGTCTCTGTATTTGTAGGGCATCTATCTGATCCTGTCTGGACAGTGAAACAGCACCCCTCTGTCTCTGTATGTGTAGGGCATCTCTCTGATCCTGTCTGGACAGTGAAAGAGCTCCATTCTGTCTCTGTATGAGTACGTGTTCTCGCATACCCCTAGAGCATCGAGCCAGCGGGGTGGTGGCACTGGAATCCTCATCTCTCCCAAGTGGACATTCTCTCTTTCTCCCCCGACCCATCTGTCTATCTCCTCATTTGAATTCAATGCTGTCACAGTTACCAGCCCTTTCAAGCTTAACATCCTTATCATTTATCGCCCTCCAGGTTCCCTTGGAGAGTTCATCAATGAGCTTGACGCCTTGATAAGTTCCTTTCCTGAGGATGGCTCACCTCTCACAGTTCTGGGTGACTTTAACCTCCCCACGTCTACCTTTGACTCCAATCCTCTCTGCCTCCTTCTTTCCACTCCTCTCCTCTTTTGACCTCATCCTCTCACCTTCCCCCCTACTCACAAGGCAGGCAATACGCTTGACCTCATCTTTACTAGATGCTGTTCTTCCACTAATCTCATTGCAACTCCCCTCCAAGTCTCCGACCACTACCTTGTATCCTTTTCCCTCTCACTCTCATCCAACACTTCTCACTCTGCTCCTACTCGGATGGTATTGCGCGGTCCCAACCTTCGCTCTCTCTCTCCCGCTACTCTCTCCTCTTCCATCCTATCATCTCTTCCCTCTGCTCAAACCTTCTCCAACCTATCTCCTGATTCTGCCTCCTCAACCCTCCTCTCCTCCCTCTCTGCATCCTTTGATTTCCTCTGTCCCCTATCCTCCAGGCCGGCTCGGTCCTCCCCTCCTGCTCCGTGGCTTGACGACTCACTGCGAGCTCACAGAACAGGGCTCCGGGCAGCCGGCGGAAATGGAGAAAACTCGCCTCCCTGCGGACCTGGCATCCTTTCACTCTCTACATTTTCCTCTTCTGTCTCTGCTGCTAAAGCCACTTTCTACCACTCTAAACTCCAAGCATCTGCCTCTAACCCTAGGAAGCTCTTTGCCACCTTCTCCTCCCTCCTGAATCCCTCCTCCCCCCCCCCTCCCTCTCTGCAGATGACTTCGTCAACCATTTTGAAAGGAAGGTTGACGACATCCGATCCTCGTTTGCTAAGTCAAACGACACCGCTGGTCCTGCTCACACTGCCCTACCCTGTGCTTTGACCTCTTTCTCCCCTCTGTCTCCAGATGAAATCTTGCGTCTTGTGACGGCCGGCCGCCCAACAACCTGCCCACTTGACCCTATCCCCTCCTCTCTTCTCCAGACCATTTCCGGAGACCTTCTCCCCTACCTCACCTCGCTCATCAACTCATCCTTGACCGCTGGCTACGTCCCTTCCGTCTTCAAGAGAGCGAGACTTGCACCCCTTCTGAAAAAACCTACACTCGATCCCTCCAATGTCAACAACTACAGACCAGTATCCTTTCTTTCCTTTCTCTCCAAAACTCTTGAACGTGCGTCCTTGGCCAGCTCTCTTGCTATCTCTCTCAGAATGACCTTCTTGATCCTAATCAGTCAGGTTTCAAGACTGGGCATTCAACTGAGACTGCTCTTCTCTGTGTCACGGAGGCTCTCCGCACTGCTAAAGCTAACTCTCTCTCCTCTGCTCTCATCCTTCTAGACCTATCTGCTGCCTTTGATACTGTGAACCATCAGATCCTCCTCTCCACCCTCTCTGAGCTGGGCATCTCTCGGCGCCGGCCCACGCTTGGATTCGCGTCCTACCTGACAGGTCGCTCCTACCAGGTGGCGTGGCGAGAATCTGTCTCCGCACCACGTGCTCTCACCACTGGTGTCCCCCAGGGTTCTGTTCTCAGGCCCTCTCCTATTCTCGCTATACACCAAGTCACTTGGCTCTGTCATATCCTCACATGGTCTCTCATATCATTGCTATGCAGATGACACACAATTAATCTTCTCCTTTCCCCTTCTGACAACCAGGTGGCGAATCGCATCTCTGCATGTCTGGCAGACATATCAGTGTGGATGACGGATCACCACCTCAAGCTGAACCTCGGCAAGACGGAGCTGCTCTTCCTCCCGGGAAGTACTGCCCGTTCCATGATCTCGCCATCACGGTTGACAACTCCCTTGTGTCCTCCTCCCAGAGTGCTAAGAGCCTCGGGCGTGACCCTGGACAACACCCTGTCGTTCTCCACTAACATCAAGGCGGTGACCCGATCCTGTAGGTTCATGCTCTACAACATTCGCAGAGTACGACCCTGCCTCACACAGGAAGCGGCGCAGGTCCTAATCCAGGCACTTGTCATCTCCCCGTCTGGATTACTGCAACTCGTTGTTGGCTGAGCTCCCTGCCTGTGCCATTAAACCCCTACAACTCATCCAGAACGCCGCAGCCCGTCTGGTGTTCAACCCTCCCAAGTTCTCTCACGTCACCCCGCTCCTCCGCTCTCTCCACTGGCTTCCAGTCGAAGCTCGCATCCGCTACAAGACCAAGGTGCTTGCCTATGGAGCTGTGAGGGGAACGGCACCTCCGTACCTTCAGGCTCTGATCAGGCCCCTACACCCAAACAAGGGCACTGCGTTCATCCACCTCTGGCCGGCTCGCCTCCCTACCTCTGAGGAAGCACAGTTCCCGCTCAGCCCAGTCAAAACTGTTCGCTGCTCTGGCACCCCAATGGTGGAACAAGCTCCCTCACGATGCCAGGACAGCGGAGTCAATCACCACCTTCCGGAGACACCTGAAACCCCACCTCTTTAAGGAATACCTGGGATAGGATAAAGTAATCCTTCTAACCCCCTTAAAAGATCTAGATGCACTATTGTAAAGTGGTTGTTCCACTGGATATTATAAGGTGAATGTACCAATTTGTAAGTCGCTCTGGATAAGAGCGTCTGCTAAATGACTTAAATGTAAATGTAAATGTAGGGCATCTCTCTGAGGCAGCTCCTGTTGTTGAAGTGGTGGTGGAAGTGGTGCTGGAATAGTGGAGGCAGCTCCTGTTGTTGACATGGTGCTGGAATAGTGGAGGCAGCTCCTGTTGTTGACATGGTGCTGGAATATTGGAGGCAGATCCTGTTGTTGACATGGTGCTGGAACAGTGGAGGCAGCTCCTGTTGTTGACATGGTGCTGGAATAGTGGAGGCAGCTCCTGTTGTTCAAATTGTGCTGGAATAGTGGAGGCAGCTCCTGCTGTTGACATGGTGCTGGAATAGTGGAGGCAGCTCCTGTTGTTAAAGTGGTGCTGGAGTAGTGGAGGCAGCTCCTGTTGTTGAAATGGTGCTGGAATAGTGGAGGCAGCTCCTGTTGTTGAAATGGTGCTGGAATAGTGGAGGCAGCTCCTGTTGTTGACATGGTGCTGGAATAGTGGAGGCAGCTCCTGTTGTTGAAATGGTGCTGGAATAGTGGAGGCAGCTCCTGGTGTTCAAATGGTGCTGGAATAGTGGAGGCAGCTCCTGTTGTTGAAATGGTGCTGAATAATGGAGGCAGCACCTGGGTGTTGAAGTGGTGCTGGAATAATGGAGACAGCTCCTGGTGTTGAAGTGGTGCTGAAATAGTGGAGGCAGCTCCTGTTGTTGAAGTGGTGCTGGAATAGTGGAGGCAGCTCCTGGTGTTGAAGTGGTGCTGGAATAGTGGAGGCAGCTCCTGTTGTTGGACATGGTGCTGGAATAGTGGAGGCAGCTCCTGGTGTTGACATGGTGCTGGAATAGTGGAGGCAGCTCCTGTTGTTGAAATGGTGCTGGAATAGTGGAGGCAGCTCCTGTTGTTGACATGGTGCTGGAATAGTGGAGGCAGCTCCTGGTGTTGACATGGTGCTGGAATAGTGGAGCAGCTCCTGTTGTTGAAGTGGTGCTGGAATAGTGGAGGCAGCTCCTGGTGTTGAAGTGGTGCTGGAATATTGGAGGCAGCTCCTGTTGTTGAAGTGGTGTTGGAATAGTTGAGGCAGCTCCTGGTGTTGACATGGTCCTGGAATAGTGGAGGCAGCTCCTGTTGATGAAGTGGTGCTGGAATAGGTGGAGGCAGCTCCTGGTGTTGAAGTGGTGCTGGAATAGTGGAGGCAGCTCCTGTTGTTGACATGGTGCTGGAATAGTGGAGGCAGCTCCTGTTGATGAAGTGGTGCTGGAATAGTAGAGGCAGCTCCTGGTGTTGAAGTGGTGCTGGAATAGTGGAGGCAGCTCCTGTTGTTGAGAATGGTGCTGGAATAGTGGAGGCAGCTCCTGTTTTCTTTGTGACTTGCGATAACTCTCAGTCGTTCTAAATCAATAGTTGTTTAGTATTCCGAAAATGTGGGAAACATTAACTTGATTGACCGTGCCGTAGGTCATGTAACTTTTGTCAAATGCAATATGCTTTGTAGACTTCACCGGACAGATGTTGCTCTCCGTTTTTTTGATGAAACAAAGGTGTTGTTGAATTTATTCTGCCACTGTGTCTTCTTATTGTCTCTGTCTTTAGGCTTATATACCAGCCCATCATCATCCCCAGCCCATCCCCATCCCCATCCCCATCCCCATCCCCATCCACATCCCCAGCCCATCCCCATCCCCAGCCCATCCCATCCCCATCTCCAGCCCATCCCCATCCCATCCCATCCCCAGCCCAGCCCATCCCCATCCCCATCCCCATCCCCATCCCCAGCCCAGCCCACTCCATCCCATCCCCATCCCCATCCCCATCCCCAGCCCATCCCCATCCCCAGCCCAGCCCATCCCCATCCCATCCCAGCCCAGCCCATCCCATCCCCAGCCCCCCCAGCCCAGCCCAGCCCAGCCCAGCCCCAGCCCATCCCAGCCCAGCCCATCCCCAGCCCATCCCCAGCCCATCCCACCCAGCCCATCCCCAGCCCCAGCCCAGCCCATCCAAGCCCAGCCCAGCCCAGCCCAGCCCATCCCCAGACCATCCCATCACATCCCCAGCCCATCCCATCCCAACCCCATCCCATCCCAGCCCAGCCCATCCCATCCCATCCCATCCCCAGCACAGCCCATCCCATCCCAGCCCATCCCCAGCCCATCCCATCACATCCCCAGCCCATCCCATCCCCATCCCATCCCAGCCCAGCCCATCCCATCCCATCCCATCCCATCCCCAGCCAGCCCAGCCCATCCCAGCCCAGCCCATCCCATCCCCAGCCCAGCCCAGCCCAGCCCAGCCCATCCCCAGCCCAGCCCAGCCCATCCCATCCCCAGCCCAGCCCATCCCAGCCCAGCCCATCCCAGCCCAGCCCAGCCCCATCCCATCCCAACCCCATCCCATCCCAGCCCAGCCCATCCCATCCCATCTCCATCCCATCCCATCCCATCCCAGCCCAGCCCATCCCCAGCCCATCCCATCACATCCCCAGCCCATCCCATCCCATCCCCATCCCATCCCAGCCTAGCCCATCCCATCCCCAGCCCAGCCCATCCCAGCCCAGCCCATCCCAGCCCAGCCCATCCCATCCCCAGCCCAGCCCAGCCCAGCCCATCCCCAGCCCAGCCCAACCCAGCCCATCCCATCCCATCCATCCCCAGCCCAGCCCATCCCAGCCCAGCCCAGCCCATCCCATCCCCAGCCAGCCCAGCCCAGCCCATCCCCAGCCCAGCCCATCCCATCCCCAGCCCAGCCCATCCCCAGCCCAGCCCATCCCATCCCCAGCCCATCCCATCCCCAGCCCAGCCCAGCCCAGCCCAGCCCAGCCCATCCCAGCCCAGCCCATCCCATCCCCAGCCCAGCCCAGCCCATCCCCAGCCCAGCCCATCCCATCCCCAGCCCAGCCCAGCCCAGCCCATCCCCAGCCCAGCCCAGCCCAGCCCAGCCCAGCCCAGCCCATCCCATCCCCAGCCCAGCCCATCCCATCACATCCCCAGCCCCAGGCCATGCTCCTCTCCACATCAACAATCCCCTCAATCAATGCTCATTGACCAGAGTAAGTAGCTGCTTCATAATTTTTAATTAGGCTCAATCAGACATCTTGTCTATTTCTGTTACAGGCAGGCCAGAGCCAGGTGTAGAAGGATCAAGGTCTCTCGTACTGATAGCTTAATTCTAATTTCTATTAATTTGACAGTATTGTTCAGTTCAATCCCGAAAGGTCAAGTTCTCTCTCTCCTCTCCTTCGGGAAACATTAATAACTCATATTGGATCGATGGGAAACAAAAAGCATAACAGAATGTGTTTGACCATGAATAAACCCCTTCTTTGTGACAAAAATATTAGTAGGCAACAAGAAGGGAAGGCAGCTGGGGGAAGGGAGGAGGAGTCAGCTGGGGAAGGGAGGAGGAGTCAGCTGGGGGGGGAAGGGAGGAGGAGTCAGCTGGGGGAAGGGGAGGAGGAGTCAGCTGGGGAAGGGAGGAGTCAGCTGGGGAAGGGAGAAGGAGTCAGCTGGGGGAAGGCAGGAGGAGTCAGCTGGGGGAAGGGAGGAGAGTCAGCTGGGGAAGGGAGGAGGAGTAAGCTGGGGGAAGGGAGGAGAGTCAGCTGGGGAAGGGAGGAGGAGTAAGCTGGGGGAAGGGAGGAGTCAGCTGGGGGAAGGGAGGAGTCAGCTGGGGGAAGGGAGGAGGAGTCAGCTGGGGAAGGGAGAGGAGTCAGCTGGGGAAGGGAGGAGTCAGCTGGGGAAGGGAGGAGGAGTCAGCTGGGGGAAGGGAGGAGGAGTCAGCTGGGGAAGGGAGGAGTCAGCTGGGGAAGGGAGGAGGAGTCAGCTGGGGGAAGGGAGGAGGAGTCAGCTGGGTAAGGAAGGAGGAGTCAGCTGGGGGAAGGAAGGAGGAGTCAATAATGTTACTCCCTTAATATAATGTACTCAGAATGAACTCCCTTAATACAATGTACTCAGAACCAACTCCCTTAATATAATGTACTCAGAACAAACTCCCTTAATGTAATGTACTCAGAACAAACTCCCTTAATATAATGTACTCAGAACAAACTCCCTTAATATAATGTACTCAGACCAAACTCCCGTAATATAATGTATTCAGAACAAACTCCCTTAATGTAATGTACTCAGAACAAACTCCCTTAATGTAATGTACTCAGAACAAACTCCCGTAATGTAATGTACTCAGAACAAACTCCCTTAATATAAAGTACTCAGAACAAACTCCCTTAATGTACTCAGAACAAACTCCCATAATATAATGTACTCAGAACAAACTCCCTTAATGTAATGTACTCACAACAAACTCCCTTAATATAATGTACTCAGAACAAACTCCATAATGTACTCAGAACAAACTCCCGTAATATAATGTACTCAGAACAAACTCCCTTAATATAATATACTCAGAACAAACTCCCTTAATATAATGTACTCAGAACAAACTCCCTTAATATAATGTACTCAGAACAAACTCCCTTAATATAATGTACTCAGAACAAACTCCCGTAATATAATGTACTCAGAACAAACTCCTTAATATAATGTACTCAGAACAAACTCCCTTAATATAATGTACTCAGAACAAACTCCCTTAATATAATGTACTCAGAACAAACTCCCTTAATATAATGTACTCAGAACAAACTCCCTTAATATAATGTACTCAGAACAAACTCCTGTAATATAATGTACTCAGAACAAACTCCCTTAATATAATGTACTCAGAACAAACTCCCTTAATATAATGTACTCAGAACAAACTCCCTTAATATAATGTACTCAGAACAAACTCCCTTAATATAATGTACTCAGAACAAACTCCCTTAATGTAATGTACTCAGAACAAACTCCCTTAATGTAATGTACTCAGAACAAACTCCCGTAATGTAATGTACTCAGAACAAACTCCCTTAATATAATGTACTCAGAACAAACTCCCGTAATATAATGTACTCAGAACAAAGTCCCTTAATGTAATGTACTCAGAACAAACTCCCTTAATGTACTCAGAACAAACTCCCGTAATATAATGTACTCAGAACAAACTCCCTTAATGTAATGTACTCACAACAAACTCCCTTAATATAATGTACTCAGAACAAACTCCCATAATGTACTCAGAACAAACTCCCGTAATATAATGTACTCAGAACAAACTCCCTTAATATAATGTACTCAGAACAAACTCCCTTAATATAATGTACTCAGAACAAACTCCCTTAATATAATGTACTCAGAACAAACTCCCTTAATATAATGTACTCAGAACAAACTCCCTTAATATAATGTACTCAGAACAAACTCCCGTAATATAATGTACTCAGAACAAACTCCCTTAATGTAATGTACTCAGAACAAACTCCCCTTAATGTAATGTACTCAGAACAAACTCCCGTAATGTAATGTACTCAGAACAAACTCCCTTAATATAAAGTACTCAGAACAAACTCCCTTAATGTACTCAGAACAAACTCCCATAATATAATGTACTCAGAACAAACTCCCTTAATGTAATGTACTCACAACAAACTCCCTTAATATAATGTACTCAGAACAAACTCCATAATGTACTCAGAACAAACTCCCGTAATATAATGTACTCAGAACAAACTCCCTTAATATAATATACTCAGAACAAACTCCCTTAATATAATGTACTCAGAACAAACTCCCTTAATATAATGTACTCAGAACAAACTCCCTTAATATAATGTACTCAGAACAAACTCCCGTAATATAATGTACTCAGAACAAACTCCCTTAATATAATGTACTCAGAACAAACTCCCTTAATATAATGTACTCAGAACAAACTCCCTTAATATAATGTACTCAGAACAAACTCCCTTAATATAATGTACTCAGAACAAACTCCCTTAATATAATGTACTCAGAACAAACTCCCTGTAATATAATGTACTCAGAACAAACTCCCTTAATATAATGTACTCAGAACAAACTCCCTTAATATAATGTACTCAGAACAAACTCCCTTAATATAATGTACTCAGAACAAACTCCCTTAATATAATGTACTCAGAACAAACTCCCTTAATGTAATGTACTCAGAACAAACTCCCCTTAATGTAATGTACTCAGAACAAACTCCCTTAATGTAATGTACTCAGAACAAACTCCCTTAATATAATGTACTCAGAACAAACTCCCGTAATATAATGTACTCAGAACAAAGTCCCTTAATGTAATGTACTCAGAACAAACTCCCTTAATGTACTCAGAACAAACTCCCGTAATATAATGTACTCAGAACAAACTCCCCTTAATGTAATGTACTCACAACAAACTCCCTTAATATAATGTACTCAGAACAAACTCCATAATGTACTCAGAACAAACTCCCGTAATATAATGTACTCAGAACAAACTCCCCTTAATATAATGTACTCAGAACAAACTCCCTTAATATAATGTACTCAGAACAAACTCCCTTAATATAATGTACTCAGAACAAACTCCCTTAATATAATGTACTCAGAACAAACTCCCGTAATATAATGTACTCAGAACAAACTCCCTTAATATAATGTACTCAGAACAAACTCCCTTAATATAATGTACTCAGAACAAACTCCCTTAATATAATGTACTCAGAACAAACTCCCTTAATGTAATGTACTCAGAACAAACTCCCTTAATGTAATGTACTCAGAACAAACTCCCTTAATATAATGTACTCAGAACAAACTCCCCTTAATATAATGTACTCAGAACAAACTCCCTTAATATAAGTACTCAGAACAAACTCCCTAATAATGTACTCAGAACAAACTCCCATAATATAATGTACTCAGAACAAACTCCCCTTAATGTAATGTACTCACAACAAACTCCCTTAATATAATGTACTCAGAACAAACTCCTTATAATGTACTCAGAACAAACTCCCGTAATATAATGTACTCAGAACAAACTCCCTTAATATAATATACTCAGAACAAACTCCCTTAATATAATGTACTCAGAACAAACTCCCTTAATATAATGTACTCAGAACAAACTCCCCTTAATATAATGTACTCAGAACAAACTCCCGTAATATAATGTACTCAGAACAAACTCCCTTAATATAATGTACTCAGAACAAACTCCCTTAATATAATGTACTCAGAACAAACTCCCTTAATATAATGTACTCAGAACAAACTCCCTTAATATAATGTACTCAGAACAAACTCCCCTTAATATAATGTACTCAGAACAAACTCCCGTAATATAATGTACTCAGAACAAACTCCCTTAATATAATGTACTCAGAACAAACTCCCTTAATATAATGTACTCAGAACAAACTCCCTTAATATAATGTACTCAGAACAAACTCCCTTAATATAATGTACTCAGAACAAACTCCCTTAATGTAATGTACTCAGAACAAACTCCCTTAATGTAATGTACTCAGAACAAACTCCCGTAATGTAATGTACTCAGAACAAACTCCCTTAATATAATGTACTCAGAACAAACTCCCCGTAATATAATGTACTCAGAACAAAGTCCCTTAATGTAATGTACTCAGAACAAACTCCCTTAATGTACTCAGAACAAACTCCCGTAATATAATGTACTCAGAACAAACTCCCTTAATGTAATGTACTCACAACAAACTCCCTTAATATAATGTACTCAGAACAAACTCCATAATGTACTCAGAACAAACTCCCGTAATATAATGTACTCAGAACAAACTCCCTTAATATAATGTACTCAGAACAAACTCCCTTAATATAATGTACTCAGAACAAACTCCCCTTAATATAATGTACTCAGAACAAACTCCCTTAATATAATGTACTCAGAACAAACTCCCGTAATATAATGTACTCAGAACAAACTCCCTTAATATAATGTACTCAGAACAAACTCCCTTAATATAATGTACTCAGAACAAACTCCCTTAATATAATGTACTCAGAACAAACTCCCTTAATGTAATGTACTCAGAACAAACTCCCTTAATGTAATGTACTCAGAACAAACTCCCTTAATATAATGTACTCAGAACAAACTCCCTTAATATAATGTACTCAGAACAAACTCCCTTAATATAATGTACTCAGAACAAACTCCCTTAATATAATGTACTCAGAACAAACTCCCTTAATATAATGTACTCAGAACAAACTCCCGTAATATAATGTACTCAGAACAAACTCCCTTAATGTAATGTACTCAGAACAAACTCCCTTAATATAATGTACTCAGAACAAACTCCCTTAATATAATGTACTCAGAACAAACTCCCTTAATATAATGTACTCAGAACAAACTCCCTTAATATAATGTACTCAGAACAAACTCCCTTAATATAATGTACTCAGAACAAACTCCCTTAATGTACTCAGAACAAACTCCCTTAATATAATGTACTCAGAACAAACTCCCTTAATGTAATGTACTCACAACAAACTCCCTTAATATAATGTACTCAGAACAAACTCCATAATGTACTCAGAACAAACTCCCGTAATATAATGTACTCAGAACAAACTCCCTTAATATAATATACTCAGAACAAACTCCCTTAATATAATGTACTCAGAACAAACTCCCTTAATATAATGTACTCAGAACAAACTCCCTTAATATAATGTACTCAGAACAAACTCCCGTAATATAATGTACTCAGAACAAACTCCCTTAATATAATGTACTCAGAACAAACTCCCTTAATATAATGTACTCAGAACAAACTCCCTTAATATAATGTACTCAGAACAAACTCCCCTTAATATAATGTACTCAGAACAAACTCCCTTAATATAATGTACTCAGAACAAACTCCCGTAATATAATGTACTCAGAACAAACTCCCTTAATATAATGTACTCAGAACAAACTCCCTTAATATAATGTACTCAGAACAAACTCCCTTAATATAATGTACTCAGAACAAACTCCCTTAATATAATGTACTCAGAACAAACTCCCTTAATGTAATGTACTCAGAACAAACTCCCTTAATGTAATGTACTCAGAACAAACTCCCCTTAATGTAATGTACTCAGAACAAACTCCCTTAATATAATGTACTCAGAACAAACTCCCGTAATATAATGTACTCAGAACAAACTCCCTTAATGTAATGTACTCAGAACAAACTCCCTTAATGTACTCAGAACAAACTCCCGTAATATAATGTACTCAGAACAAACTCCCCTTAATGTAATGTACTCAGAACAAACTCCCTTAATATAATGTACTCAGAACAAACTCCCTTATATAATGTACTCAGAACAAACTCCCGTAATATAATGTACTCAGAACAAACTCCCTTAATATAATGTACTCAGAACAAACTCCCTTAATATAATGTACTCAGAACAAACTCCCTTAATATAATGTACTCAGAACAAACTCCCTTAATATAATGTACTCAGAACAAACTCCCTTAATATAATGTACTCAGAACAAACTCCCTTAATATAATGTACTCAGAACAAACTCCCTTAATATAATGTACTCAGAACAAACTCCCTTAATATAATGTACTCAGAACAAACTCCCTTAATATAATGTACTCAGAACAAACTCCCTTAATATAATGTACTCAGAACAAACTCCCTTAATATAATGTACTCAGAACAAACTCCCTTAATATAATGTACTCAGAACAAACTCCCTTAATATAATGTACTCAGAACAAACTCCCTTAATATAATGTACTCAGAACAAACTCCCTTAATATAATGTACTCAGAACAAACTCCCGTAATATAATGTACTCAGAACAAACTCCCTTAATATAATGTACTCAGAACAAACTCCCTTAATATAATGTACTCAGAACAAACTCCCTTAATATAATGTACTCAGAACAAACTCCCTTAATATAATGTACTCAGAACAAACTCCCTTAATATAATGTACTCAGAACAAACTCCCTTAATGTAATGTACTCGACAAAAATCCCTTAATGTAATGTACTCAGAACAAACTCCCTTAATGTAATGTACTCAGAACAAACTCCCTTAATATAATGTACTCAGAACAAACTCCCGTAATATAATGTACTCAGAACAAACTCCCTTAATATAATGTACTCAGAACAAACTCCCTTAATGTAATGTACTCAGAACAAACTCCCGTAATATAATGTACTCAGAACAAAACTCCCTTAATATAATGTACTCAGAACAAACTCCCTTAATATAATGTACTCAGAACAAACTCCCTTATATAATGTACTCAGAACAAACTCCCGTAATATAATGTACTCAGAACAAACTCCCTTAATATAATGTACTCAGAACAAACTCCCTTAATATAATGTACTCAGAACAAACTCCCTTAATATAATGTACTCAGAACAAACTCCCTTAATATAATGTACTCAGAACAAACTCCCTTAATATAATGTACTCAGAACAAACTCCCTTAATATAATGTACTCAGAACAAACTCCCTTAATATAATGTACTCAGAACAAACTCCCTTAATATAATGTACTCAGAACAAACTCCCTTAATATAATGTACTCAGAACAAACTCCCTTAATGTAATGTACTCAGAACAAACTCCCTTAATATAATGTACTCAGAACAAACTCCCTTAATGTAATGTACTCAGAACAAACTCCCTTAATGTAATGTACTCAGAACAAACTCCCTTAATATAATGTACTCAGAACAAACTCCCTTAATATAATGTACTCAGAACAAACTCCCTTAATGTAATGTACTCAGAACAAACTCCCTTAATATAATGTACTCAGAACAAACTCCCGTAATATAAGTACTCAGAACAAACTCCCGTAATATAATGTACTCAGAACAAACTCCCTTAATATAATGTACTCAGAACAAACTCCCTTAATATAATGTACTCAGAACAAACTCCCTTAATATAATGTACTCAGAACAAACTCCCCTTAATATAATGTACTCAGAACAAACTCCCTTAATATAATGTACTCAGAACAAACTCCCTTAATATAATGTACTCAGAACAAACTCCCTTAATATAATGTACTCAGAACAAACTCCCCTTAATATAATGTACTCAGAACAAACTCCCGTAATATAATGTACTCAGAACAAACTCCCTTAATATAATGTACTCAGAACAAACTCCCTTAATATAATGTACTCAGAACAAACTCCCTTAATATAATGTACTCAGAACAAACTCCTTAATATAATGTACTCAGAACAAACTCCCTTAATATAATGTACTCAGAACAAACTCCCCTTAATATAATGTACTCAGAACAAACTCCCTTAATATAATGTACTCAGAACAAACTCCCTTAATATAATGTACTCAGAACAAACTCCCTTAATATAATGTACTCAGAACAAACTCCCTTAATGTAATGTACTCAGAACAAACTCCCTTAATGTAATGTACTCAGAACAAACTCCCTTAATATAATGTACTCAGAACAAACTCCTTAATATAATGTACTCAGAACAAACTCCCTTAATATAATGTACTCAGAACAAACTCCCTTAATATAATGTACTCAGAACAAACTCCCTTAATATAATGTACTCAGAACAAACTCCCTTAATGTAATGTACTCAGAACAAACTCCCCTTAATATAATGTACTCAGAACAAACTCCCTATAATGTACTCAGAACAAACTCCCGTAATATAATGTACTCAGAACAAACTCCCTTAATATAATGTACTCAGAACAAACTCCCTTAATATAATGTACTCAGAACAAACTCCCTTAATATAATGTACTCAGAACAAACTCCCTTAATATAATGTACTCAGAACAAACTCCCTTAATATAATGTACTCAGAACAAACTCCCTTAATATAATGTACTCAGAACAAACTCCCTTAATATAATGTACTCAGAACAAACTCCCTTAATATAATGTACTCAGAACAAACTCCCCTTAATGTAATGTACTCAGAACAAACTCCCTTAATGTAATGTACTCAGAACAAACTCCCCTTAATATAATGTACTCAGAACAAACTCCCTTAATATAATGTACTCAGAACAAACTCCCCTTAATATAATGTACTCAGAACAAACTCCCGTAATATAATGTACTCAGAACAAACTCCCTTAATATAATGTACTCAGAACAAACTCCTTAATATAATGTACTCAGAACAAACTCCCGTAATATAATGTACTCAGAACAAACTCCCTTAATATAATGTACTCAGAACAAACTCCCTTAATATAATGTACTCAGAACAAACTCTAACATAATTCTAGAACAAACTCCCCTAATATAATGTACTCAGAACAAACTCCCTTAATATAATGTACTCAGAACAAACTCCCCTTAATATAATGTACTCAGAACAAACTCCCTTAATGTAATGTACTCAGAACAAACTCCCTTAATATAATGTACTCAGAACAAACTCCCGTAATGTAATGTACTCAGAACAAACTCCCTTAATATAATGTACTCAGAACAAACTCCCTTAATATAATGTACTCAGAACAAACTCCCTTAATATAATGTACTCAGAACAAACTCCCTTAATATAATGTACTCAGAACAAACTCCCTTAATGTAATGTACTCAGAACAAACTCCCCTTAATGTAATGTACTCAGAACAAACTCCCGTAATGTAATGTACTCAGAACAAACTCCCTTAATATAATGTACTCAGAACAAACTCCCTTAATATAATGTACTCAGAACAAACTCCCGTAATATAATGTACTCAGAACAAAGTCCCTTAATGTAATGTACTCAGAACAAACTCCCTTAATGTACTCAGAACAAACTCCCGTAATATAATGTACTCAGAACAAACTCCCTTAATGTAATGTACTCACAACAAACTCCCTTAATATAATGTACTCAGAACAAACTCCATAATGTACTCAGAACAAACTCCCGTAATATAATGTACTCAGAACAAACTCCCTTAATGTAATGTACTCAGAACAAACTCCCTTAATATAATGTACTCAGAACAAACTCCCTTAATATAATGTACTCAGAACAATCTCCCTAATATAATGTACTCAGAACAAACTCCATAATGTACTCAGAACAAACTCCCTTAATATAATGTACTCAGAACAAACTCCCTTAATATAATGTACTCAGAACAAACTCCCTTAATATAATGTACTCAGAACAAACTCCCTTATATAATGTACTCAGAACAAACTCCCTCCTTAATGTAATGTACTCAGAACAAACTCCCGTAATGTAATGTACTCCAGAACAAACTCCCTTAATATAATGTACTCAGAACAAACTCCCTTAATATAATGTACTCAGAACAAACTCCCTTAATATAATGTACTCAGAACAAACTCCCTTAATGTAATGTACTCAGAACAAACTCCCTACTTAATGTACTCAGAACAAACTCCCGTAATATAATGTACTCAGAACAAACTCCCTTAATGTAATGTACTCAGAACAAACTCCCTTAATATAATGTACTCAGAACAAACTCCTAATATAATGTACTCAGAACAAACTCCCTTAATATAATGTACTCAGAACAAACTCCCTTAATATAATGTACTCAGAACAAACTCCCTTAATATAATGTACTCAGAACAAACTCCCTTAATATAATGTACTCAGAACAAACTCCCTTAATATAATGTACTCAGAACAAACTCCCTTAATATAATGTACTCAGAACAAACTCCCTTAATATAATGTACTCAGAACAAACTCCCTTAATATAATGTACTCAGAACAAACTCCCCTTAATGTAATGTACTCAGAACAAACTCCCTTAATATAATGTACTCAGAACAAACTCCATAATGTACTCAGAACAAACTCCCTTAATATAATGTACTCAGAACAAACTCCCCTTAATATAATGTACTCAGAACAAACTCCCTTAATATAATGTACTCAGAACAAACTCCCTTAATATAATGTACTCAGAACAAACTCCCTTAATGTAATGTACTCAGAACAAACTCCCTTAATATAATGTACTCAGAACAAACTCCCTTAATATAATGTACTCAGAACAAACTCCCCTTAATATAATGTACTCAGAACAAACTCCCTTAATATAATGTACTCAGAACAAACTCCCTTAATATAATGTACTCAGAACAAACTCCCGTAATATAATGTACTCAGAACAAACTCCCTTAATGTAATGTACTCAGAACAAACTCCCTTAATATAATGTACTCAGAACAAACTCCCGTAATATAATGTACTCAGAACAAACTCCCTTAATATAATGTACTCACAACAAACTCCCTTAATATAATGTACTCAGAACAAACTCCTAATATAATGTACTCAGAACAAACTCCCTTAATATAATGTACTCAGAACAAACTCCCTTAATATAATGTACTCAGAACAAACTCCCTTAATATAATGTACTCAGAACAAACTCCCTTAATGTAATGTACTCAGAACAAACTCCCGTAATATAATGTACTCAGAACAAACTCCCTTAATATAATGTACTCAGAACAAACTCCCTTAATATAATGTACTCAGAACAAACTCCCTTAATATAATGTACTCAGAACAAACTCCCTTAATATAATGTACTCAGAACAAACTCCCTTAATGTAATGTACTCAGAACAAACTCCCTTAATGTAATGTACTCAGAACAAACTCCCGTAATGTAATGTACTCAGAACAAACTCCCTTAATATAATGTACTCAGAACAAACTCCCCTTAATATAATGTACTCAGAACAAACTCCCGTAATATAATGTACTCAGAACAAAGTCCCTTAATGTAATGTACTCAGAACAAACTCCCTTAATGTACTCAGAACAAACTCCCGTAATATAATGTACTCAGAACAAACTCCCTTAATGTAATGTACTCACAACAAACTCCCTTAATATAATCTACTCAGAACAAACTCCATAATGTACTCAGAACAAACTCCCGTAATATAATGTACTCAGAACAAACTCCCTTAATATAATGTACTCAGAACAAACTCCCTTAATATAATGTACTCAGAACAAACTCCCTTAATATAATGTACTCAGAACAAACTCCCTTAATATAATGTACTCAGAACAAACTCCGTAATATAATGTACTCAGAACAAACTCCCCTTAATATAATGTACTCAGAACAAACTCCCTTAATATAATGTACTCAGAACAAACTCCCTTAATATAATGTACTCAGAACAAACTCCCTTAATATAATGTACTCAGAACAAACTCCCTTAATATAATGTACTCAGAACAAACTCCCTTAATATAATGTACTCAGAACAAACTCCCTTAATGTAATGTACTCAGAACAAACTCCCCTTAATGTAATGTACTCAGAACAAACTCCCCGTAATGTAATGTACTCAGAACAAACTCCCCTTAATATAATGTACTCAGAACAAACTCTCTTAATATAATGTACTCAGAACAAACTCACGTAATATAATGTACTCAGAACAAAGTCCCTTAATGTAATGTACTCAGAACAAACTCCCTTAATGTACTCAGAACAAACTCCCGTAATATAATGTACTCAGAACAAACTCCCTTAATGTAATGTACTCACAACAAACTCCCTTAATATAATGTACTCAGAACAAACTCCATAATGTACTCAGAACAAACTCCCGTAATATAATGTACTCAGAACAAACTCCCTTAATGTAATATACTCACAACAAACTCCCTTAATATAATGTATTCAGAACAAACTCCATAATGTACTCAGAACAAACTCCCGTAATATAATGTACTCAGAACAAACTCCCTTAATGTAATGTACTCAGAACAAACTCCCTTCATATAATGTACTCAGAACAAACTCCCTTAATATAATGTACTCAGAACAAACTCCCTTAATATAATGTACTCAGAACAAACTCCCTTAATGTAATGTACTCAGAACAAACTCCCTTAATGTAATGTACTCAGAACAAACTCCCGTAATGTAATGTACTCAGAACAAACTCCCTTAACATAATGTACTCAGAACAAACTCCCTTAATATAATGTACTCAGAACAAACTCACGTAATATAATGTACTCAGAACAAAGTCCCTTAATGTAATGTACTCAGAACAAACTCCCTTAATGTACTCAGAACAAACTCCCATAATATAATGTACTCAGAACAAACTCCCTTAATGTAATGTACTCACAACAAACTCCCTTAATATAATCTACTCAGAACAAACTCCCTTATAATGTACTCAGAACAAACTCCCTTAATATAATGTACTCAGAACAAACTCCCTTAATATAATGTACTCAGAACAAACTCCCTTAATATAATGTACTCAGAACAAACTCCCTTAATATAATGTACTCAGAACAAACTCCCCTTAATATAATGTACTCAGAACAAACTCCCTTAATATAATGTACTCAGAACAAACTCCCTTAATATAATGTACTCAGAACAAACTCCCTTAATATAATGTACTCAGAACAAACTCCCCTTAATATAATGTACTCAGAACAAACTCCCTTAATGTAATGTACTCAGAACAAACTCCCTTAATGTAATGTACTCAGAACAAACTCCCGTAATGTAATGTACTCAGAACAAACTCCCTTAATATAATGTACTCAGAACAAACTCCCTTAATATAATGTACTCAGAACAAACTCCCTTAATATAATGTACTCACAACAAACTCCCTTAATGTAATGTACTCAGAACAAACTCCTATTAATGTACTCAGAACAAACTCCCTTAATATAATGTACTCAGAACAAACTCCCTTAATATAATGTACTCAGAACAAACTCCCTTAATATAATGTACTCAGAACAAACTCCCTTAATATAATGTACTCAGAACAAACTCCCTTAATATAATGTACTCAGAACAAACTCCCCTTAATATAATGTACTCAGAACAAACTCCCTTAATATAATGTACTCAGAACAAACTCCCTTAATATAATGTACTCAGAACAAACTCCCTTAATATAATGTACTCAGAACAAACTCCCTTAATATAATGTACTCAGAACAAACTCCCTTAATATAATGTACTCAGAACAAACTCCCTATAATGTACTCAGAACAAACTCCCCTTAATATAATGTACTCAGAACAAACTCCCCTTAATATAATGTACTCAGAACAAACTCCCTTAATATAATGTACTCAGAACAAACTCCCTTAATGTAATGTACTCAGAACAAACTCCCTTAATATAATGTACTCAGAACAAACTCCCGTAATATAATGTACTCAGAACAAACTCCCTTAATATAATGTACTCAGAACAAACTCCCTTAATATAATGTACTCAGAACAAACTCCCTTAATATAATGTACTCAGAACAAACTCCCTTAATGTAATGTACTCAGAACAAACTCCCTTAATGTAATGTACTCAGAACAAACTCCCGTAATGTAATGTACTCAGAACAAACTCCCTTAATATAATGTACTCAGAACAAACTCCCTTAATATAATGTACTCAGAACAAACTCCCTTAATATAATGTACTCAGAACAAACTCCCTTAATATAATGTACTCAGAACAAACTCCCTTAATGTAATGTACTCAGAACAAACTCCCTTAATGTAATGTACTCAGAACAAACTCCCTTAATGTAATGTACTCAGAACAAACTCCCTTAATATAATGTACTCAGAACAAACTCCCTTAATATAATGTACTCAGAACAAACTCCCGTAATATAATGTACTCAGAACAAAGTCCCTTAATGTAATATACTCAGAACAAACTCCCTTAATGTACTCAGAACAAACTCCCGTAATATAATGTACTCAGAACAAACTCCCTTAATGTAATGTACTCACAACAAACTCCCTTAATATAATGTACTCAGAACAAACTCCATAATGTACTCAGAACAAACTCCCGTAATATAATGTACTCAGAACAAACTCCCTTAATATAATGTACTCAGAACAAACTCCCTTAATATAATGTACTCAGAACAAACTCCCTTAATATAATGTACTCAGAACAATCTCCCTTAATATAATGTACTCAAACCTCCATAATGTACTCAGAACAAACTCCCTTAATATAATGTACTCAGAACAAACTCCCTTAATATAATGTACTCAGAACAAACTCCCTTAATATAATGTACTCAGAACAAACTCCCTTAATATAATGTACTCAGAACAAACTCCCTTAATATAATGTACTCAGAACAAACTCCCTTAATATAATGTACTCAGAACAAACTCCCTTAATATAATGTACTCAGAACAAACTCCCTTAATATAATGTACTCAGAACAAACTCCCTTAATGTAATGTACTCAGAACAAACTCCCTTAATATAATGTACTCAGAACAAACTCCCGTAATATAATGTACTCAGAACAAACTCCCTTAATATAATGTACTCAGAACAAACTCCCTTAATGTAATGTACTCAGAACAAACTCCCTTAATATAATGTACTCAGAACAAACTCCCGTAATGTAATGTACTCAGAACAAACTCCCCTTAATATAATGTACTCAGAACAAACTCCCTTAATATAATGTACTCAGAACAAACTCCCTTAATATAATGTACTCAGAACAAACTCCCTTAATATAATGTACTCAGAACAAACTCCCTTAATATAATGTACTCAGAACAAACTCCCTTAATATAATGTACTCAGAACAAACTCCCTTAATATAATGTACTCAGAACAAACTCCCTTAATATAATGTACTCAGAACAAACTCCCTTAATATAATGTACTCAGAACAAACTCCTTAATATAATGTACTCAGAACAAACTCCCTTAATATAATGTACTCAGAACAAACTCCCCTTAATATAATGTACTCAGAACAAACTCCCTTAATGTAATGTACTCAGAACAAACTCCCTTAATATAATGTACTCAGAACAAACTCCCAGTAATATAATGTACTCAGAACAAACTCCCTTAATGTAATGTACTCAGAACAAACTCCCTTAATATAAGTACTCAGAACAAAACTCCCGTAATATAATGTACTCAGAACAAACTCCCTTAATGTAATGTACTCAGAACAAACTCCCTTAATATAATGTACTCAGAACAAACTCCTATAATGTACTCAGAACAAACTCCCTTAATATAATGTACTCAGAACAAACTCCCTTAATATAATGTACTCAGAACAAACTCCCCTTAATATAATGTACTCAGAACAAACTCCCTTAATATAATGTACTCAGAACAAACTCCCTTAATATAATGTACTCAGAACAAACTCCCTTAATATAATGTACTCAGAACAAACTCCCTTAATATAATGTACTCAGAACAAACTCCCCGTAATATAATGTACTCAGAACAAACTCCCTTAATATAATGTACTCAGAACAAACTCCCTTAATATAATGTACTCAGAACAAACTCCCTTAATATAATGTACTCAGAACAAACTCCCTTAATATAATGTACTCAGAACAAACTCCCCTTAATGTAATGTACTCAGAACAAACTCCCTTAATGTAATGTACTCAGAACAAACTCCCGTAATGTAATGTACTCAGAACAAACTCCCTTAATATAATGTACTCAGAACAAACTCCCTTAATATAATGTACTCAGAACAAACTCCCGTAATATAATGTACTCAGAACAAACTCCCTTAATGTAATGTACTCAGAACAAACTCCCTAAATAATGTACTCAGAACAAACTCCCGTAATATAATGTACTCAGAACAAACTCCCTTAATGTAATGTACTCACAACAAACTCCCTTAATATAATGTACTCAGAACAAACTCCATAATGTACTCAGAACAAACTCCCGTAATATAATGTACTCAGAACAAACTCCCTTAATATAATGTACTCAGAACAAACTCCCTTAATATAATGTACTCAGAACAAACTCCCTTAATATAATGTACTCAGAACAAACTCCCTTAATATAATGTACTCAGAACAAACTCCGTAATATAATGTACTCAGAACAAACTCCCTTAATATAATGTACTCAGAACAAACTCCCTTAATATAATGTACTCAGAACAAACTCCCTTAATATAATGTACTCAGAACAAACTCCGTAATATAATGTACTCAGAACAAACTCCCGTAATATAATGTACTCAGAACAAACTCCCTTAATATAATGTACTCAGAACAAACTCCCTTAATATAATGTTACTCAGAACAAACTCCCTTAATGTAATGTACTCAGAACAAACTCCCTTAATGTAATGTACTCAGAACAAACTCCCTTAATATAATGTACTCAGAACAAACTCCCGTAATATAATGTACTCAGAACAAACTCCCTTAATATAATGTACTCAGAACAAACTCCCTTCATATAATGTACTCAGAACAAACTCCCTTAATATAATGTCCTCAGAACAAACTCC